>NC_091317.1:12550468-12560468 GCF_038502225.1 Cherax quadricarinatus
ATGATAGTGCCTAGAGATCATCACCATTTGTGTTTTCTCACATGCATGTGTGACCTGCCGTCATTTACCCCATGCTGATATAGCTATAGGCTGGTGACTGATGTAACTTAGACCAGCTAGCATTTCCTCTCTTGGATAAGTAAATGTTAGAGAACAGTCATCTGCATATGCATGGGATTCTGGGATGAGATGAAGGTCATTGAAGTAGACATTCCATAACAATGGCCCAAGCACGCTTCCCTGTGGATCACTTGCTCCAATAGGACTCTGTCCCACCGAGAACTGTTTAGATATTTATCTTGAAGGTAATCACTGAAGAAACATAGAGCAAAGCCTGCAATTCTCAGTGCTTACAGTTTTGCCAAGAGTCCCTGGTGCCATACTCGGTGGAAAGCACCAGCTTTGTCCAGTGCTACTACACAGATGACTCTGAATTCTTCCAGTGACTGGTGCCACTTAATGGAGAGGTTTAACAACAGATCAGCAGCAGAGTTACTTTCTCTGAAGCCATATTGACGGTTACTAATAAGTGAATGGTAGTCGATAAACTCTGTCATTTGCCATGAGAATATTATCTCAAGGATCTTACCAGTGATTGACAGGAGTGACACTGGTCTCTAGTTGCTGATTTCTGCTCTGCTCTTCTTTTTGTGAACAGGGACTACATTTGCCTCTTTCCATAGAGAAGGTCATTTACACTGTACTAGGCAGTGCTGATAGATGCGAGTCAGAGGTGCTGCTAGCTGGTCTGCACATCTCAGTAATCTTTAGCTCAACTTGTCTGGGCCCTCAGCCTTTTCTTGGTCCAGCGGTTTAAGAAGATACACCTCCTCTGGCCTTATTGTCACCACTGACAACTTTGACACAGTTCTTGCAGCTAGCCGAGGAGGGTCCCTTGCTGGATCAAGAACTTGCATCGTGGCAGAAAAGTGTTTGGCAAAGAGGTCAGCTTTCTCCTGGCTACTAGTAGAGGTGGTCCCATCCTGTCTATATAGAGGTAGAATAATTTTATTAGGCAGTTAGCCTTGTCTGTCCTTGACCAGGGATCACCAGGTTTTGGAGCCTACCCTACCTGATGCCAGCTTTCTTTTTGTGTCAGCCTCCCATTTAGAGATGGCCCACTTTTGAACTTCTCACATTTGCCAACAGGCTTGCCAGTGCAAATTCCTGTTATAGGTAGTGGAACGTGTCTTATACCTTCGCCAAGCCTTGTACTTAGCAACAGCAGCCTCTCTACAACAAAATCCGAACTGTAAGCTCCGTCACATACTGCCGGTGAAGGATGTGTTCTTGTAGGAGACTAAGGATGTGTCCAGTGAAGGCTTTCACTTGATTGTCGACATCACCTCTCTCTCTCTCTCTCTCTCTCTCTCACACACACACACACACACACACACACTACTGGAGCAACAACAAACACATCAACATTCACAGCACCCTTCATTAGTATAATTGCCCAACAATTACCCGTGTATGATCGTTTATTAATAATTACCACTGTCTATAACGACCACAGAGCTATACACTAAACCTCCACAAGACGACCAACTTCAGTTAGTTTCAACTTTATGATACCTGGTCTTAAGTTTGTGTATCGCTTCCATCAAGTTAAGTAGAGGGTAACCTTTGTTTCCGCCCTTAAATCAGCACTGCCTAGAATCGAATATCGTCTACTTTCAAGCAAAATAAATTTATAGCTATTATCGCCCGTATGCGAGCTCGGGAGAAGGTCGAATCGTCATTATTTTTCAACCCCCCCCCTCCCCCCCAGCTAGTAATTTTCACCTTCATAATAAGAGGTCATAAGATCGAGTATCATTGTTTCCCAAACGCACACTTAAAGCTAATTTTGACCCTTATTGTAGGTAAAAGTTAAGGGTGATAAAGGCGTGCAGGCAGTGACAGGTGTGTCCAGGTGAGACCTTAATTAACCTGTGGGAAGAAAAGCATGAATTAAATCAATGGCTCTTATCCAGCTTATTAAGAGATTAAATCTATTTTTTTATGCTTTTTCTGAAAGTTTTCTCTCATGAATATTCATTAAAAACAGGTTGGGTAAAATATCAGATTTTTCATGTCTAGGATGACCGTCTCAGCGCCTCCATCTTTGTTTTTCTGGGGCTAAAAACACACACACGATTTTCTTTCTTGTGGGACCAAGTTCACGGTGGTTATTAACATACATCTTGTTGAGGTGTTGTTAATTTCCCATAATTAACAAAATATTGATATAGTTAAGTCAGTTTTCTTAAGGGGAAGCGTTGTCTAGTGGCCTTCTCTACTTTTTCCACTCCGTCGCCTCAGTTGTGACTTGACAATGGTTTCGGGATGGAGCGAAACGTTGCCACATGTTTCTCTCTCTCTCCTCATTTCGGGTTTTTGGTGACTTCTCTAAATTATCTTATGTTATGTATCGTCTAATTATTATTAATACTTTCCTTCATGTGTCCGTTCTGTGGTCAATAATATAACAAATGATGGGATGAGTCTTACAATGATTATTAAATGATGGGATGAGTCTTACAATGATTATTAAATGATGGGATGAGTCTTACAATCATTATTAAATGATGGGATGAGTCTTACAATCATTATTAAATGATGGGATGAGTCTTACAATCATTATTAAATGATGGGATGAGTCTAACAATCATTATTAAATGATGGGATGAGTCTTACAATCATTATTAAATGATGGGATGAGTCTTACAATCATTATTAAATGATGGGATGAGTCTTACAATCATTATTAAATGTTGGGATGAGTCTAACAATCATTATTAAATGATGGGATGAGTCTTACAATCATTATTAAATGATGGGATGAGTCTAACAATCATTATTAAATGATGGGATGAGTCTTACAATGATTATTAAATGATGGGATGAGTCTTACAATGATTATTAAATGATGGGATGAGTCTTACAATCATTATTAAATGATGGGATGAGTCTAACAATCATTATTAAATGATGGGATGAGTCTTACAATGATTATTAAAGGATGGGATGAGTCTAACAATCATTATTAAATGATGGGACGAGTCTTACAATGATTATTTAATGATGGGATGAGTCTTACCAACATATTAAGAGTGAGAAGGAAAACATTGATATCTTGATACTTGTGTCTCATCAATGCTGGTGAGACACATGCGCAACAGTCACTGATTTATATTCCGAAACGTCTCGCCTGCACAGCAGGCTTCTTTATTCGAGCAAGGAGGTGGTAAATACAGAGATAGCAGAAGCAGCAGTGAAGAGGTAATAAAGATGTGATCAGTCCATCAAGCTTGAAGGAGCAGTTTGAGGTGGTCAGTCCCCAGCCTGGAGATGTGCTCAGCAACATAGTCTTCAATTATGTAAGGCTGAAAAAATGAGAAAGGAGCCTTTTATAGTGCACTATAAAAAGCTCCTTTCTCATACTCTAGCTTCTCATGGTCCAGCTTCACATGCTTCAAGACTGTGCTGAGCACATCTCCAGGCTAAGGGACTGACCACCTCAAACCACTCCTTCAAGCTTGATGGACTGACCACATCATCTTTACCTCTCCACTGCCGTTGCTGTCTCCATATTTACCACCTCTGTGCTCGACTGCAGAAGCTTACTGTGCAGGCGAGACATTTCGACATAAAGATACCCGACTGCTGCACAGATGTCTTACCTCCTGGTCGGTACTGTGTATATTAATGATGTCAAGGCTCGACTCATATTGACAGTAAGGAGCTGAGAAGTGTTGGATGTGAGAAGAACCTGCCTAGCACGGGCCAGTAGGCCTCCTGCTTCTAAGATACAACTGAGCCTCTTCTCAGGAAACCTGATGATGGTTATTCCATGAAGCAACAAGTCACAGTATGGAGTAAAGGATCACATTATACGGCATTTGTGTTTCTTTTTCCATCCTTTTGATGTTTTATAGTTTCTCTCCACAACTTCCTCTTCAACTTCCTCGTCAACTTCATCTTCAACTTCCTCTTCAACTCCCACTTCAACTTCCCCGTCAAACTCCTCTTCAACTTCATGAAGATCGGGGAAGGGAAGAGAAGACCTCAGGGGGAGTACAGTCTAGGGGACCAGAGCCTACAAACCTCACTCAAAGAAAAGAATCTTGGGGGTGAGTATAACACCAGGCACATCTCCTGAGGCGCACATTAACCAAATAACTGCTGCAGCATACGAGCGCCTAGCAGCCCTAAGAATAGAATTCCGACATCTTAATAAGGAATCTTTCAGGACCCTGTACACTGTGTACGTTAGATCCATATTGGAGTATGCAGCACCAGTTTGGAATCCACACCTAGCCAAGCACGTAAGGAAACTAGAGAAAGTGCAAAGGTTTGCGACAAGACCAGTCCTGGAGCTAAGGGATATGTTCTACGAGAGGAGGTTAAGGGAAATTGACCTGACAACACTTGAGGACAAGAGAGATAGGGAGGATGTGATAACGACATATAAAATATTGAGAGGAATCGACAAAGTGGACAGAGACAGGATGTTCCAGAGATGGGACACAGCAACAAGGGGTCACAGTTGGAAGTTGAAGACTCAGATGAATCACAGGGATATTAGGAAGTGTTTCTTCAATCACATAGTTGCCAGGAAGTGGAATAGTCTGAGAAGTGATGTAGTGGAGACAGGATCCATGCATAGCTTTAAGAAGAGGCATGATAAAGCTCATGGAGCAGGAAGAGTGACCTAGTAGCGACCAGTGAAGAGGCAGGATCAGGAGCTGTGACTCGACCTCTGCAACCACAATTAGGTGAGTACATACACACACACACACACACACACACACGCACACACACACACACACACACACACACACACACACACACACACACACACACACACACACACACTGGCTGAGGTGGCAAGAAGAGCTCACTTGAACAGAGCAAAGTTACTGGTTATGGGCGATTTCAACCACAGGGAAATCGATTGGGAAAACGTGGAGCCACACGGGGGTCCCGAAGCATGGAGAGCCAAAGTGATGGATGCGGTACTGGAAAATCTCATGCATCAACATGTTAAGGACACTACCAGAGAGAAAGAGGGGAGGATGAACCAGCAAGACTGGACGTTGTGCTCACCCTGAGCAGTTCAGACATTGAGGATATCACTTATGAGAGGCCCCTTGGAGCTAGTGATCATGTGGTTCTGAGTTTTGACTATATAGTAGAGTTACAAGTGGTAAGAGGAATTGAATGGGAAAATCCAAACAATAAAAGGGGGGGGGAGTAGGACTACACAGGTATGAGGAACTTCCTGCAGGACGTTCAGTGGGACAGAGAACTGGTAGGAAAGTCAGTAAACGAGATGATGGAATATGTAACAACAAAATGCAAGGAGGCAGAGGAAATGTTTGTTCCTAAAAGCAATAGAAATAATGGGAAGACAAAAGCGAGTCCTTGGTTTACCCGAAGGTGTAGGGAGGCAAAAACTAAGTGCACCAGAGAATGGAAAAGATACAGGAGGCAAAGGACCCAGGAAAATAAAGAGATTAGTCGAAGACCTAGAAACGAGTATGCACAGATAAGGAGGGAGGCCCAGCGACAGTACGAAAACGACATAGCATCGAAAGTCAAGTCTGACCCGAAACTGCTGTATAGCCACATTAGGAGGAAGACAACAGTCAAAGACCAGGTGATCAGGCTGAGGAAAGAAGGTGAAGAACTCAAAAGAAACGATCAAGAGGTATGTGAGGAGCTCAACATGAGATTTAAGGAAGTATTTACAGTGGAGACAGGAAGGCCTCTGGGAGGACAGAGCAGAGGGGGACACCAACGAGGAATATACCAACAAGTGTTGGATGACATACACACAACTGAGGAGGAGGTGAAGAAGCTGCAAAGTGACCTTGATACCTCAAAGGCAATGAGACCCGACAACATCTCCCAGTGGGTCCTTAGAAAGGGAGCAGAAATGCTGTGTGTGTGCCACTAACCACAATCTTCAATGCACCCCTTGAAACTGAGCAACTACCTGAGGTATGGAAGATGGCAAATGCAGTTCCAATTTATAAAAAAGGAGACAGAAAATAGGCACTGAACTATAGAGCAGTGTCGCTACCGTGTATAGTATACAATTCATGGGGAAGAGTATAAGGAGGAGAGTGGTGGAGCACCTGGAACAGAACAAGATTATAAACGACAACCAGCACAGATTCAAGGAAGACAAATCCTATGTCACAAACCTTCTGGAGTTTTATGCCAAGGTAACAGAAGTAAGACACGAGAGAGAGGGGTGGGTTGATTGCATTTTCCTGGACTGCAAGAAGGCCTTCGACACAGTTCCTCATGAGAGATTAATGCAGAAACTAGAGGATCAAGCACGTATAACAGGAAGGGCACTGCGATGGATAAGTGAATACCTGACAGGGAGGCAACAATGAGTCATGGTACGTGATGAGGTATCACAGTGGGCACCTGTGATGAGCGGGGTCCCACAGGGGTTAGTCCTAGGACCAGTGCTATTTTTGGTATATGTGAATATAATAAAGTGGGAGCAGGATTTTCCTTAATTGTCCTGCTAAAGTAAGAGATGTACTGTCTCTTATTAAAATACACTCTGCAACACTGGACTGCAAGGAGCAACGGTCACTTGACCACGTCGCATACTCGTACGGCATCTGTGATCAATTACTTGCTGTAGCAGTAAACAAAATGCTTGCCCCTTCTGAGAGGGCTGGGCCCCTCAGGGCTGAAAGGGGCTGAAGGGGGTTGATACCCCCCTCCTGGAGAAAATTTCTCCACACTTGGGGGCAGCGGAGATTTGCTACAGGTGAACTATTCATCACTTAACATTAATTTGATTTTCTCACTCACCACCACAGCTGCTTGTCTTTTCTGAACAGCTTTAGTCTGTGTGGTGTCTGGAGAATCACTAATTTTGTTTTCAACACTGTGTAATTCTAACGGCACTAGTTTATTTATTGTCCGCTTATTCACTACACCTTTGCTCAAAACATCAACTGTCCTGATGATTCCATTTGCATCAGGATATATGGTCACAATTTTTCCAAGTGGCCATTGGGACCTCGGACCATCATTGTCAATAATCACTATGTCACCTGGTCTTAAGGACTTATGATTTTCAGGAACACCAGCTCCATAGAAGTGTTCTCTCAATGAGGTGAGATAGTCTTCTCGCCAAATTTTCTCCCAGCGTTCAATTACTTTATTAAGGTGTTTGAATTTACGTCTGAGTTGCTCAGGTTCGAAATAAGTAGGATCCTCTATGATTTCTTTATCATTCATGGGAGGAACAGGTTCGAGCCTTCTGCCATGGAGTAAATGAGATGGACTTAACACTTCTAAATTGTCCAGATCATCGGTAACATAAGTCAGAGGTCTGTTGTTGACTCTATTTTCTATTTCAGTCACAACTGTACCGAATTCTTCTAAGTCGATTCTTTGACGATGAAGAGTCTTCCTTAAACAACGTTTTACAATGCCGATCATTCTTTCATAAAATCCGCCGTGCCATGGAGATTTAGGAGGAATGTATCTCCAACGACATCTGCGTTGATTCAGCATCTGTTGTATTCTGGTTGATCAAAGATCTTGCTTATATAAGCAGCACCAGCAACAAAGTTCGTTGCATTATCTGAAATCATCAGTCTGGGACATGCCCTTCTGGCTGCAAACCTTCTGAATAATTTGATAAAAGTTTCAGCAGACATGTCAGTGGCTACTTCTAGATGTACTGCTCTAGTTGTAGCACAAGTGAACAAACAGATGTACACCTTGATGGGAACTTTGTCAACTGTTTTGGTTAAAATTATTGGTCCAGCGTAATCTACACCTGTCACCTCAAATGGAGTGATATGACAAACTCTTTCAGAGGGATATGGAGGTGGACCTGGATACTGACATACTCGCATATCATAGTGACGACAAGTAATACAGTCCTTTATTTGTTTTTTCACACTTTGTCGACCTTGAGGTATCCAGTAGGATTGTCGTAAATGACAAAGTGTGTCAGCTACCCCACCATGTAACACGTTACTGTGGGCGTTTTGTACAATCAGTTTTGTTAGCCAATGATTCTTGGGGATCAATATTGGATGTATGGCTTCTTTAGGTAGTGAAGAATTATGAATTCTTCCTCGACATCTTATAATCTTTTCTGAGTCGAGATAAAGTCCTAAAGAATTAATCATGACAGGTTTCTTTGGGGATTTATCTTGTGTTTCTAGAAATTTATATTCTGTAGAGAAAACATCTTTCTGTATTAGTTTCACCCAGTATTTAATGGGTTCAAGACATTCATAATCAGGTTTAATTCCTTTAATGAATTTAAAGACAAGAGCTGTAACTCTTAAGAGTTTACCCAAAGATGAGTATTTAGATCCATCAATGACTATTTCTGTTGTGTCTGCAGTATTTACACAACTTATTTCTGCTGTGTTCAAGCAGACTGTTTCTTCTGGCATAATGTGAGCTTTTTGCTGAGGCCAGTTATTTCCATTAGAGAGCCAGTTCGGTCCGTGGAGCCATAATTTATTATCCACAAATTTCTTAAGTGGGACACCACGTGACAACATGTCAGCTGGATTCTCTTGGGTAGAGACGTGAAGAAAGTGATAATCTCTCTGCATCTCTTTTATTTCTGCTAATCTGTTCTGTACATAGACCAACTTACTCTCATTATTTCTTAACCACTGGAGAACTGCCTCATTATCACTCCAGATCACGGTTTTTTCAATAGTGAGATGATCAAGTACTTTGTTGAGATAGACAGCTAATTTTGTACCTACATAGAGTGCTGTCAGTTCCAGTTGTGGCACTGTTCTGATCTTCAAGGGGGCTACCCTGGCCTTTGAAGTAATTAGTGTACTTCCTTGAGCATTACTCATGCAAGCTACAGCGCCATAACCTCTGGTTGACGCATCACAGAACACATGTAATGTGTACTTGTTTCCCTCTTGACCTATTTGTCTGGGAAATTTAATTTGATGAAGTTGCTTAAACTCCCTGAATATTTCATCCCATGCTTGACTCATTTCTAGAGGCAAGTTCTCATCCCATCCTATTTTGAGCTTCCATGCATCTTGCATAAGCATTTTACCCTTTATGGTAATTGGTGAGACGAGTCCTAGAGGATCAAAACATTGTGATACCTCTGACAGTAAACTCCGTTTAGTGAGTGTACTGCATGATTTATTGTTTATCTTTTTGAGATTCAAAGTATCTTCCTGTGTGTTCCAATTAAGTCCCAGCATATTGTTGCAATCAGGAATTTCAGTTTCAGGGAAATCTTCTTTGATAAGTTCCCTTAATTGCTTTGAATTTGTATTCCACATCCTTAGAGGCATATTTGCTTCTTTCATCTCCTTGTTAGCTTCTCTGTATAAGGATTTCAAATCCTCCTCTTTATTCACAGTACCTTGAAGATTGTCCACATAGAAACTTTTCTTTAAGACTTCTTTGAAGGGACTTTCAGATTTCTTCAAATGTGTATTTAGAGTAGCTTCTAGTAAGAATGGAGAGGATGTTGCACCAAATAATACTGATTTAAAACGATAAGTTTTCACAGGACTTTGAGGATCATGTGGATTTTCAGGCCACAAGAATCGAGTATAATCTCTATCTATTTCTTGTAGTCCTACTCTTAAGAAAGCTTTGGAAATATCAGCCGTGTAGGCATATGGGTTTGTGCGAAATTTCATAAGCACGTCTCCAAGCTTCTCAGTTAGTGAGGGTCCGGTCATCAGACAGTCATTAAGACTTGCTACATCTTTATTTGCACGTGCGCTGCAATTATATACAACACGTAGTGGAGTGGTTTCGACAGCTTCTAGACCTCGTCTGCAGGGGCGGCTGTGCAGGCGATGAGTTGTCCTTAAGTTAAGTTTTCACTGTTTAAACTTAGCTGGTAATGCCATTTCTCAACATAATTGGTCGTGCTCGAATCGGATAAAGACCACACTGTGGTCCAAATATGTTGTACTACAGTGTACAAATAACCTATGAGCCAAGGTCCTTCGAAAAAAGCTGT
>NC_091317.1:12570468-12577968 GCF_038502225.1 Cherax quadricarinatus
GGGGTCACCGTCACTATTGCCGTGTCCTCGCCACAATCTTCCTGTACACTGATTTGATTGTGAGTGTCGGACAATGGTAGTGACAGGTCCTGCAGTGTCCAATTACAGACCACCACACACACAGGCACTAATCTTCTAGGAGCGGAGACCCTCGTACAGCCTCACTGCCCTAGGCTCAACTCTACCATTCTGTTTCAAGGAGAGAAGAGAAAACAATTTAAATAACTCTGATAAAGCATAAAATCCAGATAAAATCGTAAAAATTGTAATATTCTCCATGCATCGACTGAGTTATGTTGTTAGGGAGAAGGTGCGCTTACCTTGCAAGAAAGGAAATTGATTTGAAAAAGTGTGTTTTGGAGGCCGCGATAGCATCGAGCATATTAACCAAGTTTAAGAGCGTAAAATGCAAATTATAGGTCGCATGTTTCTGCATATTATAGCGAGGGGCGAAAATGTTGGGGAGAGAGAGAGAGAGAGAGAGCTGTGTTTTGGTGTGGGGTGGTGTTCAGGGGGACTGTACTCTCTTCCTGGTAATAATTAAAGAATTACCTACAACATTTTAGGTAAATGGACACAGGTACAAATAATGTGACATTTCACTATGGCAACGTTTCGCTCTCCAGGAGCTTTATCAAACCGTTACGGCTTGATGAAACTCCTGGAGAGCGAAACGTTGCCACAATAAGATGTCACATTAGCTGCACTTGTGACCTTTTACTTAACAATCGCTTCCTATCTGATTCTCTGGGTTCACTATAATTCAACAAATCGCAATAACTCGATTACAGACAAATCACAGAACGGGTGGAGGATCGAGCCCACGGCAGACAGATTCGAACCCACGCAAACAAGTTCGCTCCTCGGCTGTTCTGTGATTTGAACGTAGTGGTCATGATGACCTGCATAACTAACATTCTTATCCATCTTACAGAGAACTGTAACTCTCCGTCTCCAAAGCTCAAGTCTAACTCACAGGTTTTCATGATTTCTCTTTATATTCTTCAAATTCCGACAGCACGTCGAACTCCCAAAAACCAATTATCTCCGCTCACTCCACTAACACGCTCACATGTGCTTGCTTTATGTTCAACACCAACTCCTGTCCACCCAGTACACTTCCTCCTGTCCACTCAGTACACTTCCTCTTGTCCACCCAGTACACTGCCTCTTGTCCACCCAGTACACTTCGTCCTGTCCACCCAGTACACTTCCTCCTGTCCACCCAGTACACTTCCTCCTGTCCACCCAGTACACTTCCTCCTGTCCACCCAGTACACTTCCTCCTGTCCACCCAGTACACTTCGTCCTGTCCACCCAGTACACTTCGTCCTGTCCACCCAGTACACTTCCTCCTGTCCACCCAGTACACTTCGTCCTGTCCACCCAGTACACTTCGTCCTGTCCACCCAGCACACTTCCTCCTGTCCACCCAGTACACTTTCTCCTGTCCACCCAGTACACTTCCTCCTGTCCACCCAGTACACTTCCTCCTGTCCACCCAGTACACTTCGTCCTGTCCACCCAGTACACTTCGTCCTGTCCACTCAGTACACTTCCTCTTGTCCACCCAGTACACTGCCTCTTGTCCACCCAGTACACTTCGTCCTGTCCACCCAGTACACTTCCTCCTGTCCACCCAGTACACTTCCTCCTGTCCACCCAGTACACTCCCTCCTGTCCACCCAGTACACTTCCTCCTGTCCACCCAGTACACTTCGTCCTGTCCACCCAGTACACTTCGTCCTGTCCACCCAGTACACTTCCTCCTGTCCACCCAGTACACTTCGTCCTGTCCACCCAGTACACTTCGTCCTGTCCACCCAGTACACTTCCTCCTGTCCACCCAGTACACTTTCTCCTGTCCACCCAGTACACTTCCTACTGTCCACCCAATACACTTCCTCCTGTCCACCCAGTACACTTCGTCCTGTCCACCCAGTACACTTCGTCCTGTCCACCTAGTACACTTCCTCCTGTCCACCCAGTACACTTTCTCCTGTTCACCGAGTACACTTCCTCTTGTAAACCCTGTACACATTCTGTACAACCTCTCTTGGTCAAACAGTCTTTCTCCATTCTTTCCACATGACCAAACCATGTCAACAACCAGTCTTCTGCTATTCTATATTCTCATTCATTCCCAGTTTTGGAGTCATTAAGCAATGTTTTAGTTATAATTCCTGCTTCTCCTCTGTGTAACTCTCAGGAACAGAGAGTAACTTGATTGCTGGCTATGATAAGGTTAGGTAATGTTAGTGTGTGGGATTTTGGGTACGATCAGTACATAAAAAAATTATAATACAAGGAACCACAAGGGGATTATACTCATGTTTTGACGTTGACGGCTCGGAACCACTCGCAGTCTCCCCCCCCCCCCAGGGTTCCGCCTTCGTAGCACAGTCTAAGTACCCACAAGGGCTTTATGAAAGGTATGTACATAGGATTAGTACATGTTTGAAGACTACATATGGCACTGTTTCATTTTTGACACAGGCAAGGTCGTGGCCAAAATATTACCTGGTTGTGGGCAATCGCCCGCTGATTATGGTGTGGATTTGATATGTCATATCATAATACGGGCTAAACTTTTCTGCTGAATAGTGAAAAGAGAGACTTGATGAAGACTTTCCACGGTGTTTGTAGCGTACCCGATTGATAACGCCGAGATTGTTGATTCAGTTGATTAAAAAGGTGAGAAGATACTGGAAGCCTCACTTCTTCTGTCGTCTGCTTGACACACGTCGCCTGACAAATATTCAGGCAGGCGCAGGTACACAGGTCCATAACAATTCACGGCAGGAAGAGTGTCTGGTGTTAGTCCGCAGAGGAGAGTTAGTTATCTCTTCCGCTCTGCTTCCTCTGGAGACTGTCAATGCACACACGGGAAACGCAGTCGAAACCGGCCACGAATTGTTTCTACGTTTCAACGCAAAGTGGCACGGGTGTCCAGTCTGGACACCGCCCGGTTCGTCACATACTATTCCGCGGAGAACTTACCGCAGTCTGCCCTACCAGCCTCTGCGCCCTTCCGTCAAGCTATGTTCTGCTGACATAATCTACAGACGTTCCATGCTAGTACTTGTTATTTGCTACACTCAAGGATTACTGTTCCCTTGACTTCCAGAAGTGGGCTGGAGGGAATAATGTCTCTAACTGTATTAACAAGTTCTAGGCAAATTACTGTATCTCGAATTTTTAATGGTCGGGGGAAACAGCAGTTCCCTCAGACAAATACGTGAGTGTACAATCGAGCAGAGACTCGCGTAAAGAGACAAGTGGTGTCATGACGTCGTAATGTATATGTACATCTGATCTATCATCAATTTGCAGTCTTGATTAGTAATGGACACGTGAAGCTGAGCTGTTGTTTGTCATACATTCAGTTTTCATCTCTAGATGTCGGAATGAGTAAGAGATCATAGTTCCTTTACAGGGGGTGACTGCCCCCCCCCACACACACAGCAGCAGCAGCAGTAGCAAGTCATCATCTTGAGTTATAGATTTCTCCTGGTGACCCATCATGTAGTGAGTCAGGTCAGGGAGAGTGTAGAAGCATCACAGCACCACATGAACCAAATCTTCGTCAGATCTAGTCTCTTCATGATAACCAGTTCTTCAACACTTTTACTGCAATAATATACACTCCCCAGCACTCCAACATCACCTCTCTCCACCACCACCCCAGCACTCCAACATCACCTCTCTCCACCACCACCCCAGCACTCCAACATCACCTCTCTCCACCACCACCCCAGCACTCCAACATCACCTCTCTCCACCACCATCCTAGCACTCTAACATCACCTCTCTCCACCACCACTCCAGCACTCCAACATCACCTCTCTCCACCACCACTCCAGCACTCCAACATCACCATCACCTCTCCACCACCACCCCAGCACTCCAACATCACCTCTCTCCACCACCACCCTAGCACTCCAACATCACCTCTCTCCACCACCACCCCACCACTCCAACATCACTCTCTCTCATCACCTCTCTCCACCACCCAAGCACTCCAACATCACCTCTCTCCACCACCACCCCAGCACTCCAACATCACCTCTCTCCACCACCACCCCAGCACTCCAACATCACCTCTCTCCACCACCACCCCAGCACTCCAACATCACCTCTCTCCACCACCACCCCAGCACTCCAACATCACCTCTCTCCACCACCACCCCAGCACTCCAACATCACCTCTCTCCACCACCACCCAAGCACTCCAACATCACCTCTCTCCACCACCACCCCGGCACGCCAAGATCACCTCTCTCCACCACCACGCCAGCACTCCAACATCACCTCTCCCCACCACCACTCCACCACTCCAACATCACCTCTCTCCACCACCACCCCAGCACTCCAACATCACCTCTCTCCACCACCACCCCAGCACTCCAACATCACCTCTCTCCACCACCACCCCAGCACTCCAACATCACCTCTCTCCGCCACCACCACCCTAGCACTCCAACATCACCTCTCTCCACCACCACCCCAGCACTCCAACATCACCTCTCTCCACCACCACCCCCTAGCACTCCAACATCACCTCTCTCCACCACCACCCCAGCACTCCAACATCACCTCTCTCCACCACCACCCCAGCACTCCAACATCACCTCTCTCCACCACCACCCCAGCACTCCAACATCACCTCTCTCCACCACCACCCCAGCACTCCAACATCACCTCTCTCCACCACCACCCTAGCACTCCAACATCACCTCTCTCCACCACCACCCCAGCACTCCAACATCACCTCTCTCCACCACCACCCCAGCACTCCAACATCACCTCCTCTCTCCAACATCACCACCCCCAGCACTCCAACATCACGTCTCTCCACCACCACCCCAGCACTCCAACATAACCTCTCTCCACCACCACCTCTCTCCACCACCACCCCAGCACTCCAACATCACCTCTCTCCACCACCACCCCAGCACTCCAACATCACCTCTCTCCACCACCACCCCAGCACTCCAACATCACCTCTCTCCACCACCACCCCAGCACTCCAACATCACCTCTCTCCACCACCACCCCAGCACTCCAACATCACCTCTCTCCACCACCACCCCAGCACTCCAACATCACCTCTCTCCACCACCACTCCAGCACTCCAACATCACCTCTCTCCACCACCACCCCAGCACTCCAACATCACCTCTCTCCACCACCACCCCAGCACTCCAACATCACCTCTCTCCACCACCACCCCAGCACTCCAACATCACCTCTCTCCACCACCACCCCAGCACTCCAACATCACCTCTCTCCACCACCACCCCAGCACTCCAACATAACCTCTCTCCACCACCCCCAGCACTCCAACATCACCTCTCTCCACCACCACCCCAGCACTCCAACATCACCTCTCTCCACCACCACCCCAGCACTCCAACATCACCTCTCTCCACCACCACCCCAGCACTCCAACATCACCTCTCTCCACCACCACCCCAGCACTCCAACATCACCTCTCTCCACCACCACCCCAGCACTCCAACATCACCTCTCTCCACCACCACCCCAGCACTCCAACATCACCTCTCTCCACCACCACCCCAGCACTCCAACATCACCTCTCTCCACCACCACCCCAGCACTCCAACATCACCTCTCTCCACCACCACCCCAGCACTCCAACATCACCTCTCTCCACCACCACCCCAGCACTCCAACATCACCTCTCTCCACCACCACCCCAGCACTCCAACATCACCTCTCTCCACCACCACCCCAGCACTCCAACATCACCTCTCTCCACCACCACCCCAGCACTCCAACATCACCTCTCTCCACCACCACCCCAGCACTCCAACATCACCTCTCTCCACCACCACCCCAGCACTCCAACATCACCTCTCTCCACCACCACCCCAGCACTCCAACATCACCTCTCTCCACCACCACCCCAGCACTCCAACATCACCTCTCTCCACCACCACCCCAGCACTCCAACATCACCTCTCTCCACCACCACCCCAGCACTCCAACATCACCTCTCTCCACCACCATCCAAGCACTCCAACATCACCTCTCTCCCCCACCACCCTAGCACTCCAACATCACCTCTCTCCACCACCACCCCAGCACTCCAACATCACCTCTCTCCACCACCACCCCTAGCACTCCAACATCACCTCTCTCCAACATCACCACCACCCCAGCACTCCAACATCACCTCTCTCCACCACCACCCCAGCACTCCAACATCACCTCTCTCAGCACTCCAACATCACCTCTCTCCACCACCACCCCAGCACTCCAACATCACCTCTCTCCACCACCACCCTAGCACTCCAACATCACCTCTCTCCACCACCACCCCAGCACTCCAACATCACCTCTCTCCACCACCACCCCAGCACTCCAACATCACCTCTCTCCACCACCACCCCAGCACTCCAACATCACCTCTCTCCACCACCACCCCAGCACTCCAACATCACCTCTCTCCACCACCACCCCAGCACTCCAACATCACCTCTCTCCACCACCACCCCAGCACTCCAACATCACCTCTCTCCACCACCACCCCAGCACTCCAACATCACCTCTCTCCACCACCACCCCAGCACTCCAACATCACCTCTCTCCACCACCACCCCAGCACTCCAACATCACCTCTCTCCACCACCACCCCAGCACTCCAACATCACCTCTCTCTACCACCACCCCAGCACTCCAACATCACCTCTCTCCACCACCACCCCAGCACTCCAACATCACCTCTCTCCACCACCACCCCAGCACTCCAACATCACCTCTCTCCACCACCACCCCAGCACTCCAACATCACCTCTCTCCACCACCACCCCAGCACTCCACACATCACCTCTCTCCACCACCACCCCAGCACTCCAACATCACCTCTCTCCACCACCACTCCAGCACTCCAACATCACCTCTCTCCAACACCACTCCAGCACTCCAACATCACCTCTCTCCACCACCACCCCAGCACTCCAACATCACCTCTCTCCACCACCACCCCAGCACTCCAACATCACCTCTCTCCACCACCACCCCAGCACTCCAACATCACCTCTCTCCACCACCACCCCAGCACTCCAACATCACCTCTCTCCACCACCACCCCAGCACTCCAACATCACCTCTCTCCACCACCACCCCAGCACTCCAACATCACCTCTCTCCACCACCACCCCAGCACTCCAACATCACCTCTCCACCACCACCCCAGCACTCCAACATCACCACCACCCCAGCACTCCAACATCACCTCTCTCCACCACCATCACCACCACCACCACCACCCCAGCACTCCAACATCACCTCTCTCCACCACCACCCCAGCACTCCAACATCACCTCTCTCCACCACCACCCCAGCACTCCAACATCACCTCTCTCCACCACCACCCCAGCACTCCAACATCACCTCTCTCCACCACCACCCCAGCACTCCAACATCACCTCTCTCCACCACCACCCCAGCACTCCAACATCACCTCTCTCCACC
>NC_091317.1:12585468-12682968 GCF_038502225.1 Cherax quadricarinatus
TACTTGATGATCAACCCTCTCCCTTTCACTCTCTGATGTTGCTCCTGTGTGTGTACTCACCTATTTCTGGTTGCAGGGGTCGAGTCATAGCTCCTGGCCCCCACCTCTTCAGTGGTGTGTGGTAGTTAACATTTTGTCCTAAGCACATGTCGATTAGACACTAGGCCTGTGTGTGTGTGTGTGTGTGTGTGTGTGTGTGTGTGTGTGTGTGTGTGTGTGTGTGTGTGTGTGTGTGTGTGTGTGTGTGTGTGAGTGTGTGTGAGTGTGTGAGTATGTGTGAGTATGTGTGAGTATGTGTGTGTGTGTGTGTGTGTACTCACCTAGTTGTACTCACCTAGTTGAGGTTGCGGGGGTCGAGTCCGAGCTCCTGGCCCCGCCTCTTCACTGATCGCTACTAGGTCACTCTCTCTGAACCGTGAGCTTTATCATACCTCTGCTTAAAGCTATGTATGGATCCTGCCTCCATTATATCGCTTCCCAAACTATTCCACTTACTGACTACTCTGTAGCTGAAGAAATACTTCCTAACATCCCTGTGATTCATCTGTGTCTTCAGCTTCCAACTGTGTCCCCTTGTTACTGTGTCCAATCTCTGGAACATCCTGTCTTTGTCCACCTTGTCAATTCCTCTCAGTATTTTGTATGTCGTTATCATGTCCCCCCTATCTCTCCTGTCCTCCAGTGTCGTCAGGTTGATTTCCCTTGACCTCTCCTCGTAGGACATACCTCTTAGCTCTGGGACTAGTCTTGTTGCATACCTTTGCACTTTCTCTAGTTTCTTTACGTGCTTGGCTAGGTGTGGGTTCCGAACTGGTGCCGCATACTCCAATATGGGCCTAACGTACACGGTGTACAGGGTCCTGAACGATTCCTTATTAAGATGTCGGAATGCTGTTCTGAGGTTTGCTAGGCGCCCATATGCTGCAGCAGTTATTTGATTGATGTGCGCTTCAGGAGATGTGCCTGGTGTTATACTCACCCCAAGATCTTTTTCCTTGAGTGAGGTTTGTAGTCTCTGGCCCCCTAGACTGTACTCTGTCTGCGGTCTTCTTTGCCCTTCCCCAATCTTTATGACTTTGCACTTGGTGGGATTGAACTCCAGGAGCCAATTGCTGGACCAGGTCTGCAGCCTGTCCAGATCCCTTTGTAGCTGTGCCTGGTCTTCGATCGAGTGAATTATTCTCATCAACTTCACGTCATCTGCAAACAGGGACACCTCAGAGACTATTCCTTCCATCATGTCGTTCACAAATACCAGAAACAGCACTGGTCCTAGGACTGACCCCTGTGGGACCCCGCTGGTCACAGGTGCCCACTCTGACACCTCGCCACGTACCATGACTCGCTGCTGTCTTCCTGACAAGTATTCCCTGATCCATTGTAGTTCCATCCCTGTTATCCCTGCTTGGTCCTCCAGTTTTTGCACCAATCTCTTGTGTGGAACTGTGTCAAACACCTTCTTGCAGTCCAAGAAAATGCAATCCACCCACCCCTCTCTCTCTTGTCTTACTGCTGTCACCATGTCATAGAACTCCAGTAGGTTTGTGACATAGGATTTCACGTCCCTGAAAGCATGTTGGCTGCTGTGTGTGTATGTGTGTGTGTGTGTGTGTGTGTGTGTGTGTGTGTGTGTGTGTGTGTGTGTGTGTGTGTGTGTGTGTGTGTGTGTGTGTGTGTGTGTGTGTCGAGGAGGACTGTTCACGTAAGTGCGACTAAGGAGGCGATGGAGGAGGAGGAGAAGGAGGAGGAGGAGGAGGAGTAAGTTGAGAAGAAGAGAAAGAGGAGGAAGAGGAAGCGGATGAAAAGTAAGAGGAGAGGGAGGAAGAGTAGAAACATTATTCATAATATGAAATGTTCTTTCTTGCACTGCTGGCCTCTTTATTTTGTGCTCCGGCGGTATAAATGAAGCAAACCCGGCGCACCTGTGTGCCCACACTGTCACCTGTCTTGTCTACACTGTCACCTGTCTTGTCTACACTGTCACCTGTCTTGTCTACACTGTCACCTGTGAGCCCACACTCTCACCTGTCTTGTCTACACTGTCACCTGTCTTGTCTACACTGTCACCTGTCAGCCCACACTCTCACCTGTCTTGTCTACACTGTCACCTGTCTTGTCTACACTGTCACCTGTCTTGTCTACACTGTCACCTGTGAGCCCACACTGTCACCTGTGTTGTCTACACTGTCACCTGTGAGCCCACACTGTCACCTGTGAGCCCACACTGTCACCTGTGTTGTCTACACTGTCACCTGTGAGCCCACACTGTCACCTGTGAGCCCACACTGTCACCTGTGAGCCCACACTGTCACCTGTGTTGTCTACACTGTCACCTGTGAGCCCACACTGTCACCCGTGAGCCCACACTGTCACCTGTGAGCCCACACTGTCACCTGTGAGCCCACACTGTCACCTGTGTTGTCTACACTGTCACCTGTGAGCCCACACTGTCACCTGTGAGCCCACACTGTCACCTGTGAGCCCACACTGTCACCTGTGAGCCCACACTGTCACCTGTGAGCCCACACTGTCACCTGTGAGCCCACACTGTCACCTGTGAGCCCACACTGTCACCTGTCAGCCCACACTGTCACCTGTGAGCCCACACTGTCACCTGTGAGCCCACACTGTCACCTGTGAGCCCACACTGTCACATGTGAGCCCACACTGTCACCTGTGAGCCCAGGCTGTCACCTGTGAGCCCACACTGTCACCTGTGAGCCCACGCTGTCACCTGTGAGCCCACACTGTCACCTGTGAGAGCCCTGTGACACTGTCACCTGTGAGCCCATGCTGTCACTGTCACGCTGTCACCTGTGAGCCCACACTGTCACCTGTGAGCCCACACTGTCACCTGTGAGCCCACACTGTCACCTGTGAGCCCACACTGTCACCTGTGAGCCCACACTGTCACCTGTGAGCCCACGCTGTCACCTGTGAGCCCACACTGTCACCTGTGAGCCCACACTGTCACCTGTGAGCCCACACTGTCACCTGTGAGCCCACACTGTCACCTGTGAGCCCACACTGTCACCTGTGTTGTCTACACTGTCACCTGTGAGCCCACACTGTCACCTGTGAGCCCACACTGTCACCTGTGAGCCCACACTGTCACCTGTGAGCCCACGCTGTCACCTGTGAGCCCACACTGTCACCTGTGAGCCCACACTGTCACCTGTGAGCCCACGCTGTCACCTGTGAGCCCACACTGTCACCTGTGAGCCAACACTGTCACCTGTGAGCCCACACTGTCACCTGTGAGCCCACGCTGTCACCTGTGAGCCCACACTGTCACCTGTGAGCCCACGCTGTCATCTGTGAGCCCACACTGTCACCTGTGAGCCCACGCTGTCACCTGTGAGCCCACACTGTCACCTGTGAGCCCACACTGTCACCTGTGAGCCCACACTGTCACCTGTGAGCCCACACTGTCACCTGTGAGACCACACTGTCACCTGTGTTGTCTACATTGTCACCTGTGAGCCCACACTGTCACCTGTGAGCCCACACTGTCACCTGTGTTGTCTACACTGTCACCTGTGAGCCCACACTGTCACCTGTGAGCCCACACTGTCACCTGTGAGCCCACACTGTCACCTGTGTTGTCTACACTGTCACCTGTGAGCCCACACTGTCACCCGTGAGCCCACACTGTCACCTGTGAGCCCACACTGTCACCTGTGAGCCCACACTGTCACCTGTGTTGTCTACACTGTCACCTGTGAGCCCACACTGTCACCCGTGAGCACACACTGTCACCTGTGAGCCCACACTGTCACCTGTGAGCCCACACTGTCACCTGTGAGCCCACACTGTCACCTGTGAGCCCACACTGTCACCTGTGAGCCCACACTGTCACCTGTGAGCCCACACTGTCACCTGTGAGCCCACACTGTCACCTGTGAGCCCACACTGACACCTGTGTCTACACTGTCACCTGTGAGCCCACACTGTCACCTGCGAGCCCACACTGTCACCTGTGAGCCCACACTGTCATCTGTGAGCCCACACTGTCACCTGTGAGCCCACACTGTCACCTGTGAGCCCACACTGTCACCTGTGAGCCCACACTGTCACCTGTGAGCCCACACTGTCACCTGTGAGCCCACACTGTCACCTGTGAGCCCACGCTGTCACCTGTGTTGTCTACACCCTCACCAACACTTAATTGTGGCTGATGGTGCATGTGTTAGCGAGAGAGAGAGAGAGAGAGAGAGAGAGAGAGAGAGAGAGAGAGAGAGAGAGAGAGAGAGAGAGAGAGAGAGAGAGAGAGAGAGAGAGAGAGAGAGAGAGAGAGAATCAGAATAAAAAAATCATCCACCCATTTGTTTTACTTTACTACACACAATAAGCAGAACAGGCCACAGGGGGAGTTGAACGATAACTCTAGGCCTTTCGTGTTGTAATCAACACATCATCAGGAGCTTGTAATGTTGCAGAGATGAGTTGCAAGTGCAAAGTTGCTTCGTTCTTGGGGGACGATACTAGCTTGAGTCCAGCTAGACTCGTTCTAGTACTCGAAGGTCATAATAAACTTGCAGAGGTTCATTATATACTTGCAAAGGGTCATTATATACTGCCCGAGGGTCATTATATACTGCCCGAGGGTCATTATATACTGCCCGAGGGTCATTATATACTGCCCGAGGGTCATTACATATTGCCCGAGGGTCATTATATACTGCCCGAGGGTCATTATATACTGCCCGAGGGTCATTATATACTGCCCGAGGGTCATTATATACTGCCCGAGGATCATTATATACTGCCCGAGGGTCATTATATACTGCCCGAGGGTCATTATATACTGCACGAGGGTCATTATATGCTGCCCGAGGGTCATTATATACTGCCCGAGGGTCATTATATACTGCCCGAGGGTCATTATATACTGCCCGAGGGTCATATACTGCCGGAGGGTCATTATATACTGCCCGAGGGTCATTATATACTGCCCGAGGATCATTATATACTGCCCGTGGGTTATTATATACTGCCCGAGGGTCATTATATACTGCCCGAGGGTCATTATATACTGCCCAAGGGTCATTATATACTGTCAGAGGGTCATTATGTATTGCCCGAGGGTCATTATATACTGCCCGAGGGTCATTATATACTGCCCGAGGGTCATTATATACTGCCCGAGAGTCATTATATACTGCCCGAGGGTCATTATATATTGCCCGAGGGTCATTATATATTGCCCGAGGGTCATTATATACTGCCCGAGGGTCATTATATACTGCCCGAGGGTCATTATATACTGCCCGAGGGTCATTATATACTGCCCGAGGGTCATTATATACTGCCCGAGGATCATTATATACTGCCCGTGGGTCATTATATACTGCCCGAGGGTCATTATATACTGCCCGAGGGTCATTATATACTGCCCAAGGGTCATTATATACTGTCAGAGGGTCATTATGTATTGCCCGAGGGTCATTATATACTGCCCGAGGGTCATTATATACTGCCCGAGGGTCATTATATACTGCCCGAGGGTCATTATATACTGCCCGAGGGTCATTATATACTGCCCGAGGATCATTATATACTGCCCGAGGGTCATTATATACTGCCCGAGGATCATTATATACTGCCCGTGGGTTATTATATACTGCCCGAGGGTCATTATATACTGCCCGAGGGTCATTATATACTGCCCAAGGGTCATTATATACTGTCAGAGGGTCATTATGTATTGCCCGAGGGTCATTATATACTGCCCGAGGGTCATTATATACTGCCCGAGGGTCATTATATAGGGTCATTATATACTGCCCGAGGGTCATTATATACTGCCCGAGGGTCATTATATACTGCCCGAGGGTCATTATATACTGCCCGAGGGTCATTATATACTGCCCGAGGGTCATTATATACTGCCCGAGGGTCATTATATACTGCCCGAGGATCATTATATAGGGTCATTATATACTGCCCGAGGGTCATTATATACTGCCCGAGGGTCATTATATACTGTCATTATATACCCTGCCCGAGGGTCATTATATACTGCCCGAGGGTCATTATATACTGCCCGAGGGTCATTATATACTGCCCGAGGGTCATTATATACTGCCCGAGGGTCATTATATACTGCCCGAGGGTCATTATATACTGCCCGAGGGTCATTATATACTGCCCGAGGGTCATTATATACTGCCCGAGGGTCATTATATACTGCCCGAGGGTCATTATATACTGCCCGAGGGTCATTATATACTGCCCTAGGGTCATTATATACTGCCCGAGGGTCATTATATTCTTCCCGAGGATCATTATATACTGCCCGAGGGTCATTATATACTGCCCGAGGGTCATTATATACTGCCCGAGGATCATTATATACTGCCCGAGGGTCATTATATACTGCCCGAGGGTCATTATATACTGCCCGAGGGTCATTATATACTGCCCGAGGGTCATTATATACTGCCCGAGGGTCATTATATACTGCCCGAGGGTCATTATATACTGCCCTAGGGTCATTATATACTGCCCGAGGGTCATTATATACTGCCCGAGGGTCATTATATACTGCCCGAGGATCATTATATACTGCCCGAGGGTCATTATATACTGCCCGAGGGTCATTATATACTGCCAGAGGGTCATTATATACTGCCCGAGGGTCATTATATACTGCCCGAGGGTCATTATATACTGCCCGAGGGTCATTATATACTGCCCGAGGGTCATTATATACTGCCCGAGGGTCATTATATACTGCCCGAGGGTCATTATATACTGCCCGAGGGTCATTATATACTGCCCGAGTGTCATTATATACTGCCCGAGGGTCATTATATACTGCCCGAGGGTCATTATATACTGCCCTAGGGTCATTATATACCGCCCGAGGGTCATTATATACTGCCCGAGGGTCATTATATACTGCCCGAGGATCATTATATACTGCCCGAGGGTCATTATATACTGCCCGAGGGTCATTATATACTGCCCGAGGGTCATTATATACTGCCCGAGGGTCATTATATACTTCCCGAGGGTCATTATATACTGCCCGAGGGTCATTATATACTGCCCGAGGGTCATTATATACTGCCCGAGGGTCATTATATACTGCCCGAGGGTCATTATATACTGCCCGAGGGTCATTATATACTGCCCGAGGGTCATTATATACTGCCCGAGGGTCATTATATACTGCCCGAGGGTCATTATATACTGCCCGAGGGTCATTATATACTGCCCGAGGGTCATGAAGCAACAAGTCACTGTAAATAAGCATTACGAACAATTTATTACTATAACAGAGGATAAGAAAGTTATTTATACACTGGAAAATACACACCGCTTAGTGTTTTACACACACACACACACACACACACACACACACACACACACACACACACACACACACACACACACACACACACGCACACACACACTCACACACACAAGACACTCTGCCTTGTTGCGGACACGAAAGGTCTGTGTGAAGAGGTTGTAGTTGGTGGCCGCTGCTAACATATCCCAGTCCAGTATATGACGGGTCTGAGCTCTTCTTACTGCAGCTCCCATTAGCATGATGGGTAGAGGAACCGACTCATAAAACCATGCACACCACACAATCCCCGACAATCACTGAAAAAACTATACGTACATACACAGAGAGCAAAGTGTTGAGAAATGGTTTAACAGCTAAGTTTAAACTTTAAATATAAGGAAACTTAGCTTAGAAAGACAGCTCTCGTCCTCACAGCCGCCCCTGCAGACGAGGTCTTGAGTAGCTGTCTTGATCATTTTTCAACGGGCTGAAATAAATTATATTATGTAAGATTAAATTACCCCTAGGGGGTGTTATCTCAGCATATTTCATTCACTGATGGCTGGCTTACGTACTTGTGTGGACTCAAAAGTCCGCACCTCACTGCCGACTATAGGTCGATTACAAACTACAAGAAATAAGTAACCCACCTTGCTCTTGTAGCGTGAGCTATGGTGTTCTTCACACCTTCAACAGGTATCAGTGACTTGATAGAAACTAAAGTGTCCTTGGATGTCCATGTCTTCCATAGTCTAGGAATACGCACACAGGTACACTATGTTCCACAAGATTTATCTTTATTGTCCACAATCTTATCACTAAAGAAGCTCATCACACTTCTCTGTAAGTGTTTATTGTGTTTTGTGAGACACTTTGTTCACACTAATGCACGGATCAGTGTTCTTTGTTGGTTATCCTGGCATCAGTGTGACTCTCAGCAGAGTCAAAAGTAATCTGACCTCACAACGCCCCACGCCGTCACTGCCCCTAGCACATAAAGGAAAAGCTGACCTAGTACTTTTTCTTCCTTGTCACTTCCTTCATGAAGCAAAGCAAAATGTTTGATTCTTGCTGTCTTAAGCACAGACAACAATGTACACTATCTTTACCATTGTAATAAAGTGGGAGCAGGATTTTCCTTAATTGTTCTGCTAAGGTAAGAGATGGACTGTCTTTTATTAAACTACACTTTGCAACACTGGACTGCAAGGAACGTCGGTCGCTTGACCATGTCGCATACTGGTACTGCATCTGGAATCAATTACTTGCTGTAGCAGTAAACAAGATGCTTGCCCCTTCTGAGAGAGCTGGGCCCCTCAGGGCTGAAAGGGTCTGAAGGGGGCTGAATGGGGCTGATACCCCCTCCTGGATAAAATTTCTCCACACTTGGGGGCAGCGGAGGTTCGCTGCAGGTGAATTATTCATCACTTAACATTAATTTGATTTTCTCACTCACCACCACAGCTGCTTGTCTTTTCTGAACAGCTTTAGTCTATGTGGTTTCTGGAGAATCACTAATTTTGTTTTCAACGCTGTGTAATTCTAATGGCACTAGTTTATTTATTGTCCACTTATTCACTACAACTTTGTTTAAAACATCAATTGTCCTGATGATTCCATTTGCATCAGGATATATGGTCACAATTTTTCAAAGAGGCCATTGGGACCTCAGACCCTCATTGTCAGTAATCACTATGTCACCAGTTGTTAAGGACTTATGAATTTCTAGAACACCAGCTCCATAGAAGTGTTCTCTCAATGAGGTGAGATAGTCTTTTCGCCAAATTTTCTCCCAACGTTCAATCACTTTATTAAGGTGTTTTAATTTATGTCTGAGTTGATCCGGTTCGAAGGACGAAAATGGTGAGAAATGGTTTAACAGCTAAGTTTAAAGTTTAAATAAGGAAAACTTAGCTTAGAAAGACAGCTCTCATCCTCAAAGCCGCCCCTGCAGACGAGGTCTTGAATAACTGCCTTGATCATTTTTCAACGGGCTGAAATAAATTATATTATGTAAGATTAAATTACCCCTAGGGGGTGTTATCTCAGCATATGTCATTCACTGATGGCTGACTTACGTACTTGTGTGGACTCAAAAGACCGCACCTCACTGCCGACTATAGGTTGATTACAAACTCCTTGCGACACAAGAACTGCGCAGTCCCTCTTACTACAAGAAATAAGTAACCCACCTTGCTCTTGTAGCGTGAGCTATGGTGTTCTTCACACCTTCGACAGGTATCGGTGACTTGATAGAAGCTAAAGTGTCCTTGGATGTCCACGTCTTCCATAGTCTAGGAATACGCACACAGGTACACTATGTTCCACAAGATTTGTCTTTATTGTTCACAATCTTATCACCAAAGAAGCTAATCACACTTCTCTGTAAGTGTTTATTGTGTTTTGTGAGACACTTTGTTCACACTAACGCATGGATCAGTGTTCTTTGTTGGTTATCCTGGCATCAGTGTGACTCTCAGTAGAGTCAAAAGTAATCTGACCTCACAACGCCCCACGCCGTCACTGCCCCTAGCACATAAAGGAAAAGCTGACCTAGTACTTTTTCTTCCTTGTCACTTCCTCCATGAAGCAAAGCAGAATGTTTGATTCTTGCTGTCTTAAACATAGACAACAATGTACACTATCTTTACCATTGTAATAAAGTGGGAGCAGGATGTTCCTTAATTGTCCTGCTAAGGTAAGAGATGGACTGTCTTTTATTAAACTACACTTTGCAACACTGGACTGCAAGGAACGTCGGTCGCTTGACCACGTCGCATACTGGTACTGCATCTGGAATCAATTACTTGCTGTAGCAGTAAACAAGATGCTTGCCCCTTCTGAGAGAGCTGGGCCCCTCAGGGCTGAAAGGGGCTGAACGGGGCTGAAGGGGGCTGAAAGGGGCTGAAGGGGGCTGAAGGGGGCTGAAGGGGCTGATACCCCCTCCTAGAGAAAATTTCTCCACACAATGTCTCTACGAGGATATACACCGAAACAGTGTGTACTCACCTAGTTATGGTTGCAGGTGTCAATTCATAGCTCCTGGCCCCGCCTCTCCACTAGTCTTGTATGTGTGTGTGTGAGTGTAAGTATACACATTAAGAGGTATACCTCCGGGTGTATATACCCTGTATTCATGGTATAGTGTTGTCTGTGACGGCGAGGCAGGAGAGGCAGCGAACACTTCCAGCGAGAGACGTGGTCGAGGCAGCACCGTACATCGTGCCAGCTCGTACGGGTTAACTTCACGACCCATTAAAGTGGCAAATGAATTCTAATTTTGTGGCAACAAGATTTATGACAGGTGGGATGGGCGCTTTTATCAAGCAGATTCCTCTTGAGAAGGCTAATGAGAGTTGTCTAATGTAGTCGGGAGTGCGTCAGGGATCACATGTTAATGACGTAGGTGGTATTATTTACCTGGGACCTGGCAGGGCCTTCATTATTATTATTATTATTATTATTATTATTATTATTATTATTAGTAGTAGTAGTAGTAGTAGTAGTAGTAGTAGTAGTAGTAGTAGTAGTAGTAGAAGTAGTAGTAGTAGAAGTATTAGTATTAGATTAAGAATATTAAACTTTTCTTTTAAAACACTGGTAGTCTTCCACCAAGGTGAGCTGACCCAAAAATTGAAACACATTCTCCATCATTCGTTCAATACCTGTCTTACCAGACATACACAGAATCAATATTCGTTGTTGTTATTATTATTATTAGCAGTAGTAGTAGTAGTAGTAGTAGTAGCAGTAGCAACAGTAGAACGTATTAGTAGTAGCAGCAATAGTAGTAGTAGTAGTAGTAGTAGTAGTAATAGCAGCAGCAGCAGCAGCAGCAGCAGCAGCAGCAGCAGCAGCAGCAGCAGCAGTAGTAGTAGTAGTAGTAGTAGTAGTAGTAGTAATAGTAGCAGTAGTTTTAAAGGATAGAGTCAAGCACTTACGGGTCATACAAGGCCCAGGGAAACGGAGGTAATCAGGCATGATCCACAGGTGAGGAGGACAGCCCCTGGCATCAATGGTGTCACGTACTCCGTGATTGCACGGGCTGGTCAGAGTGGATGGGAGGCCATACTAGACGTCATAAACAAGTCATGGAGGGCCGGGACACTCCCAGCAGCTTGGAAGATGACTACCACTGTACCAATTCAAAGCCCAAGGATCCAGGCAGTATGAGACCCATATCGCTGACCAGCTGTTTAGCCAAGACTGCTGAGGATGGTGTTAAACCGCCTCCTATGGAAACTTGGACCCCCTCATCATCACATATTTGACTTCACCAAAGGAGTGGGTACAGCAGAGTGCATAACCACTCTACTAAGCCAGATTGCTGATAGTAACAAGAAACCTAGTATCGTCGTCTACCTCGACCTTGAGAAGGCATTTGAGCTAGCCAGCCCCACAGCAATTCTAGCAATACTAGCTCGGAAGGGGATCAAAGGACACCTCCTGGCCTGGATAGAGTCCTACCTTAGGGACAGGCAGGCCTGTGTCAGCTTTCAGGAACAGTACTCTTCCTTTAAAACCTTGGAAAACGACACGCCACAAGCTACTCAGCTATGCTGATGATCTTGCACTCGTAGTGAATGGGAAAGGCAATTTAGAGCGACAGGCCCAGAGAGCTTTGGACCTAATAACGCAGTCTTGTAAGGATGGTCAAGGGTGAATAGATTACGTATTCAGGATATAGAACTTGAATGGACAGGCTCCTATCTATACTTGGGAATCTACATTAAAAAGAAACTGACCTTTCAGAAACAGGCCGAATATGTCAGATCCAGTACTCTACTCAGACTCAACCCCATGAGAGCCAAGACGAGGCACCGTGCAGGGGCGAGCAAAGAAGTACTTCGCTTGTACTATACACAAGCTGTACGCTCCCTCATTGACTATGGTGCACCGGCGTTGGTTCATTTCTTCCCGCAGAGCAGGCAAAGGGTGGAGGTCATACAAAACCAGGCGATAAGAACTATGCATGGGGCCCCCCCATCTGGACCAACGCAGTATGTCTCAGATCTGAGGCCCGGCTTCCTTCCCTGGCTGACAAAGTAAGATACATAAACGCCTGCAAAGTAGCCACGATTCTGCACTGGCAGCAAGGTATCCCACAGAGAAGATCCAACTCTCTTCGCCCATTACTCCTGGATTCGTTCGTTTTCTACTGCTCGGCGGAAGCTGCTGCCTATTCAACTACTTCTTGAGAAGAGTTGTGACCTTCCTGTTCCTGGGTATCATCCACCACCTCTCTGGCGCCCAGATCCGGCCGATATTTGCGTCATGCAATTGCCTACCTCTAAGCGTCTCTGCAATCTAGACACCCTCAGCAATCATGCTGAGACAAGCATGGCACTGGCAGAGGGACGCACATGTGCAATGTATTTCACAGATGGGTCTGTCGACCCTGACAGGAAGAGAGCAGCAGCTGGACTGTACCACAATGGTCACACACAAGGCTGGTGACTCCCTGACCACTGCACGATCCTTCAAGATGAGTTGGTAGCGATTCAGCAAGCATTGTCACATGCCCTACGACATTGACTCCGACCTGTCATACATGTTGACTCCACCTCTGCACTCAGTGCCCTCTCCCATCCCCAACCACAGGACAATGTTCACCTCATCACATCGATTCTGATCATGACAGCCTTAGAAGTTCAGGGTAGCAGAGCTGTATAGCCCTTGTGGCTTAGCGCTTCTTTTTGATTATAATAATAATCAGGGTAGCAGATCGATATTGAACTGGATCCCCAGCCATGCTGGCATCCGGAGAAATGAGGCGGCAGATGATGCAGCCAAGGCAGCCATAGATTATCCACATGTTGGGATTACTGTCCCCATCAGCCTATGCCATACCAAACTGGTGGCCGCCAGAGCAATGAAAATTATGGGAAGGTCCTAGGTGATACCCCATCTCAACAGTGGTACCGAGCAGCGACTCAGGGAGAACCTCCTCCATATGATAGAAGCTGGTCCAGAGTGCAGTGTACCGCCATCCATCGGCTTCGTTTGGGCTTTCCCACAGCCAAGATGATGGTAGACAAAGCTGAGGAGGAGATGTGCCAGCACATTGTCCAGTGCCCCCTAACATACTATCTCCTGGAGTGCCAAGCTACTGAGACACTTCACAGGCAGCTACCACTGATGTCCCCTCCCAAAGAAGACCCAGAGAGGACTGCGGCTACATTAGTGTACCATGGAGTCAACGAACCAGATAAGCTGTTGCCCGTGATAACGACATATCCTCCTCGCTAGTGTCCACAGTTAGGAGTACATACGGTGTTGTCGTTTATGAGACGCACCAGATGAATTGACCAGAACAGTGCTTGATCAGCATACGTTGTAACATTGCAGAACCCTTTCTCCTTCAGGAGCCAGAGACGGGTCATCGCAAGATTAACACCCGTGCCAGGACTCCGGTCTTGGAGAACATTATACATACACACATACATACCTATGCTATACTTTCTACAAGATTGATGGACTGAACACTTCGACTCCAGGCTAAGGAACTGATTACCTCAAACTCCTCCTCTCCTTACACCTTTCTGCTTTGTATTCGACTGATGAAGCCACTGTGTGGCGAAACGTTTCTTCAATAAAGATTCCCATATGTTGCATAAGTGTCTCAATCTTCAAGTTGTCGGTTTTAAACCATTTATCACATACTAGATATATCTTCTCAAACCCAACGATTCTCAGCCATACACTCTATAACCTAGTTTGGTAGAGGCTTCACCCAGGCACCAGCGTCCTTACCTTCTAAATTATATTAATATTGGTAGATTTAAGAACATAAGATCATAAGACAATATGTTAATTAAAAGGACACAAATGCAACCAGTGTAACATTTTAATGTGACGTTTTATCACTCTCCAGGAGCTTTGTCAAGCCGTTACGAAACTGTTGTAGAAACATCTATGCATTCTCCGTGCTACCCGACGAATGTGAGACGACTACTGGGAACGTCACGACGAACAGCACCAAGGAAGGTAAGAATATTGTTGTTGTTGGGGATAGCCAGGTTAGGTACATGGATAGGGCATTCTGCTTGAAGGACAGGAGTAGGAGTAATCTGTTAGCCTTGTTGTGCACACTTAGGCACTGCTGTCTTGGCTTTAGATTTCTGCTTACCATGACTCCCAAGTCTTTTTCACATTCTGTATGAGCAAGTTCTACTTCACCTAGTTTATAACTTTGAGGGTTATTTTCATTACCAAGGACGAGTACCTTACACTTATCCACATTGAACTTCATCTGCCATTTTTCAGACCAAGACATTAATTTGTCCAAATCCTCCTGGAGTTCATTGTTATCCTCCTCAGAGTGAATTATACGGCCTAACTTTGTATCATCAGCAAATTTACTCATGTCACTCGTAATCCCTTCATCAAGGTCATTAATGTAAATTATGAACAAGAGAGGGCCTAAAACTGATCACTGTGGAACGCCACTAGTGACTAATCCCCATTCAGATTTGACCCCATTAATGGAAACTCTGCTTTCTATTGGTAAGCCATGGCTCTATCCATGCTAGAACTTTACCTCCTATACCATGAGCTGCCACTTTCTCAAGAGTCTCTTGTGAGGTACTCTATCGAAGGCTTTACTAAAATCCAAATAAACAGTATCATATTCTTTATCACTGCATACTGCCTCAAATGTTCTATTGAAGAACGTCTGTAAATTTGTCAGGCAGGAACGACCTCTCATGAACCCATGCTGAGATTCATTAATCAAATTATGCTCTTCAAGGTGACTTCTAATAATGTCATCTATAATTAATTCTAATAATTTGCCCACTATAGACGTCAGGCTTATTGGACGGTAATTTGAAGGAATGGACTTTTCCCCTGATTTGAATATAGGAACCACATTAGCCATCTTCCACATCTCAGGCACAACACCAGTAAGGATGGACGCATTAAACACACTAGTTAATGGCTGACAAAGTTCCATCTTGCATTCTTTAAGTACCCTGGAAAACAACTCGTCGGGTCCCGGGGACTTATTTTGCTTCATTTTGTCTATGTGTTTGATAACCATGTTCCTCGTGACAGTAATATCTCTTTTTAAAGCTACCCAAAATTGGAAACTACTCAAGGTTTTGGCCTCAATAACCCTACTAGGCAGACTGTTCCCCATTTCAACTAATCTATTTCCAAACCAATACTTTCCTATAGCCTTTCTAAATCTAAACTTGTCTAATTTGAGTCCTAAGCCTATATATACCCTTTATGTCTATGTCTTGTTTGTAACGGCTTGATAAAGCTTCTGGAGAGCGAAACGTTGCCACAATAAAATATGACATTAGTTCCATTTGTGTTCTTTTATTTAATATCTTCTAAATTATTTGTGGAATTATTTATCTGGGGAATTATTTACATGTGGAATTGTTTATTTGGAGAATTTTTTTATCTTATTATTAAAGATTATTATTATTATTATTATTATTATTATTATTATTATTATTATTATTATTATTATTATTATTATTATTATTATTATTATTAAAGATTCGCCGGTATTCTCCCGGCCCCGGCCTTTTCCAAGTGGTGGCCCGGCCTTGACTCCCTCTCTAGGAGTGTCTGAGACCTAAGTCTCCCATGGGAGGAGGCACAAATACCCCCTCATCTTAGGGACCAACTGTCCCCAGGCCTAGCTACAAGCTAGGCCTCTCTGGTCTGCCATCCCCGCCCCAAGGGGGCAAATGGGAATGACAGTGTTGTGAGGTACAAGCTCTGGCTCAGGGCACCTACCCTACCCTAGAAGGGCTGGGCATGGTGTCGATGTTTTTGTCTTATTCGCCGGTACTCTCCCGGCCCGGGTCTTTTACAATTATTTATTTGTAGGAATTATTTATTTGTGGAATTATTTATTTGTGGAATTATTTATTTGTGGAATTATTTATTTGTGGAATTATTTATTTGTGGAATTATTTATTTGTGGAATTATTTATTTGTGGAATTATTTATTTGTGGAATTATTTATTTGTGGAATTATTTATTTGTGGAATTATTTATTTGTGGAATTATTTATTTGTGGAATTATTTATTTGTGGAATTATTTATTTGTGGAATTATTTATTTGTGGAATTATTTATTTGTGGAATTATTTATTTGTGGAATTATTTATTTGTATTATTTATTTGTGGAATTATTTATTTGTGGAATTACCTCTATGAGCGATTATTTATTTGTGGAATTACCTCTTTGAGCGATTATTTATTTGTGGAATTTTTTATTTTTGGATTTTTTTATTTGTTGAATTATTTATTTGTGGAATTATTTATTTGTGGAATTATTTATTTGGGGAATTATTTATTTGTGGAATTATTTATTTGTGGAATTATTTATTTGGGGAATTATTTATTTGTGGAATTATTTATTTGTGGAATTATTTATTTGTGGAATTATTTATTTGTGGAATTATTTATTTGTGGAATTATTTATTTGTGGAATTATTTATTTGGGAATTTTTTTTATTTGTGGAATTATTTATTTGTGGAATTATTTATTTGGGGAATTATTTATTTGGGGAATTATTTATTTGGGGAATTATTTATTTGGGGAATTATTTATTTGAGAATTATTTATTTGTGGGAATTATTTATTTGGGGAATTATTTCAGGGAGGGAATTTAGTGTTGTGGTGGGGAAAGTGGCAGATGTTTAATATGAACAAATACAATAAGGAAATGTTTCATGGCTGCGAGTAACTTATAAAGTTAATAAAGTTGAAATTGATCATGAGGAAGAGTGGCTTATGTGGCTCATGGTATACTTTATGACCCAGCTTCCGTCCACACGGTGTGACCTTATATATACTGTGAGATGTGAGGGGAAGAGAGGTGAGGGGAAGGGAAGAGAGGTGGGGGAAGGAAGGGAGGTGAGGGGAAGGGAAGAGAGGTGAGGGGAAGGAACGGAGGTGAGGGGAAGGGAAGAGTGGTGGGGGAAGGAAGGGAGGTGAGGGGAAGGGAAGAGAGGTGAGGGGAAGGGAAGAGAGGTGAGGGGAAGGGAAGAGAGGTGTGGGGAAGGAAAGAGAGGTGAGGGGAAGGGAAGAGAGGTGAGGGGAAGGGAAGAGAGGTGCGGGAAGGAAGGGAGGTGAGGGAAAGAGAAGAGAGGTGAGGGGAAAGAGAAGAGAGGTGAGGGAAAGAGAAGAGAGGTGAGGGAAAGAGAAGAGAGGTGAGGGGAAAGAGAAGAGAGGTGTGGGAATGAGAAGAGAGGTGAGGGAAAGGGAAGAGAGGTGAGGGGAAGGGAAGAGAGGTGAGGGGAAGGGAAGAGAGGTGAGGGAAAGGGAAGAGAGGTGAGGGGAAGGGAAGAGAGGTGAGGGGAAGGAAAGAGAGGTGAGGGGAAGGGAAGAGAGGTGAGGGAAGGGAAGAGAGGTGAGGAAGGGAAGGGAAGAGAGGTGAGGGGAAAGAGAAGAGAGGTGAGGGAAAGAGAAGAGAGGTGAGGGAAAGAGAAGAGAGGTGTGGGGAAAGTGAAGAGAGGTGAGGGTAAGTGAAGAGAGGTGAGGGAAAGGGAAGAGAGGTGAGGGGGGAAGAGAGGTGAGGGGAAGGGAAGAGAGGTGAGGGGAAGGGAAGAGAGGTGAGGGGAAGGGAAGAGAGGTGAGGGGAAGGGAAGAGAGGTGAGGGGAAGGGAAGAGAGGTGAGGGGAAGGGAAGAGAGGTGAGGGGAAGGGAAGAGAGGTGAGGGGAAGGGAAGAGAGGTGAGGGGAAGGAAAGAGAGGTGAGGGGAAGGGAAGAGAGGTGAGGGGAAGGGAAGAGAGGTGAGGGGAAGGGAAGAGAGGTGAGGGGAAGGAAAGAGAGGTGAGGGGAAGGGAAGAGAGGTGAGGGGAAGGGAAGAGAGGTGAGGGGAAGGGAAGAGAGGTGAGGGGAAGGGAAGAGAGGTGAGGGGAAGGGAAGAGAGGTGAGGGGAAGGGAAGAGAGGTGAGGGGAAGGGAAGAGAGGTGAGTCACAGTCACAGTCACTCACAACCTTCCAAGAAGTTCTTTCCCAAGACGTTCAGCTAAATTGGAGAACCCAGGGTTTTTCTTGTTGTAGAAACCAGGGTTTTTCTTGTTGTAGAACCCAGGGTTTTTCTTGTTGTAGAACCCAGGGTTTTTCTTGTTGTAGAACCCAGGGTTTTTCTTGTTGTAGAACCCAGGGTTTTTCTTGTTGTAGAACCCAGGGTTTTTCTTGTTGTAGAAACCAGGGTTTTTCTTGTTGTAGAAACCAGGGTTTTTCTTGTTGTAGAAACCAGGGTTTTTCTTGTTGTAGAACCCAGGGTTTTTCTTGTTGTAGAAACCAGGGTTTTTCTTGTTGTAGAAACCAGGGTTTTTCTTGTTGTAGAACCCAGGGTTTTTCTTGTTGTAGAAACCAGGGTTTTTCTTGTTGTAGAACCCAGGGTTTTTCATGTTGTAGAACCCAGGGTTTTTGTTGTTGGAGAACCCAGGGTTTTTCTTGTTGTAGAAACCAGGATTTTGCTTGTTGTAGAACCCAGGGTTTTTCATGTTGTAGAACCCAGGGTTTTTCATGTTGTAGAACCCAGGGTTTTTCTTGTTGTAGAACCCAGGGTTTTTCTTGTTGTAGAACCCAGGGTTTTTCTTGTTGTAGAACCCAGGGTTTTTCTTGTTGTAGAACCCAGGGTTTTTCTTGTTGTAGAACCCAGGGTTTTTCATGTTGTAGAACCCAGGGTTTTTGTTGTTGGAGAAACCAGGATTTTGCTTGTTGTCGAAACCAGAGTTTCTCTTGTTGGAGAAACCAGGATTTTGCTTGTTGTAAAAACCAGGGTTTCTCTTGTTGGAGAAACCAGGATTTTGCTTGTTGTAGAAACCAGGGTTTCTCTTGTTGGAGAAACCAGGATTTTGCTTGAAGAAACCAAGGTTTATCTTGTACAAACCAGGTGTTTTCTTGTTGTAGAAATCAAGATTATGCTTGTTGTAGAAACCAGGGATTTTCTTGTTGTAGAAACCGGGATTTTGCTTGTTGTAGAAACCAGGGTTTTTCATTTTGTAGAAACGAGGGGTTTTGCTTGGAGAAACCAGGGTTTTTCTTGTAGAAACCAGGATTTTACTTGTTGTAGAAACCAAGGTTTTTCTTGTAGAAACCAGAGTTTTGCTTGTTGTAGAAACCAGGGTTGTTCTTGTTATAGAACCCAAGGTTTTTGCGTGTTGGAGAAACCAGGGTTTTTCTTGTTGTAGAAACCAGGATTTTGCTTGTTGTAGAAACCAGGGTTTTTCTTGTTGCAGAAACCAGGGTTTTTCTTGTTGTAGAAACCAGGGTTTTTCTTGTTGCAGAAACCAGGGTTTTTCTTGTTGTAGAAACCAGGGTTTTTCTTGTTGTAGAAACCAGGGTTTTTCTTGTTGTAGAAACCAGGGTTTTTCTTGTTGCAGAAACCAGGATTTTGCTTGTTGTAGAAACCAGGGTTTTTCTTGCTGTAGAAACCTGGGTTTTTCTTGTTATAGAAACTATGGTTTTTCTTGTTGTAGAAACCAGGATTTTGCTTGTAAAAATCAGGGTTTCGTTCGTTGTAGAAACCAGGGTTTTTCTTGTTGTAGAAACCAGGATTTTGCTTGTTGTAGAAACCAAAGTTTTGCTTGTTGTGGAAACCAGGGATTTACTTCTTGAAGAAACCAGGTTTCTGCTTGTTGGAGATACCGAGGTGTGGAGCGTCGAAGTATTGTCTTCTATGGATGTACTCTTCCTCGCCATCAAGTAGACTCCAGCCCAGCTAATCCACTGCTTGTGGGAATTACGGTGTAGTGCACATATCGTCCAGCTGCTGCCATGTTAATGTTCTGAGATTAATTCGTGGAGTTTTCTGGATTTTTCACTCATGAAATTGCGTCACAGATGTTTCAAGGGATTTTGTATACTCCATCAGTGGTTGAGTTGCGTTGGTGGTGTTCCTGTCTGGCCATATCTTGGTAGCAGAGACAGTTTTAGCCAGGATGAGTTTACAGTTGGAGATCTTGGAGATGTGTTTAGCAGTCGAGTTATGGAGGTCTACGCATTTCTTGTGGAGGTGTGGTAACACAGATAGTGTCTGGGAATAAGACATTCACACTCAGTTGAAGACGTTTGTTACTCTTGATTTTATGATTCCTACAACAGAGACTGCTAATAATACAGTATATATGTATATATATGGGAGAAATGTCAGGTGCGACCCAGAAAGACAGGCAGAGTGATTGGGATCACTTGTGGAAGGCGAGTGGGAGGGGTCGTGTACTGCTTGAGTGAGTAGGACCGAATATTGAGAAGGACCTGCCTAGCATGGACTAGTAGGCTTACTGCAATATTCCTCCAACTTGTCCTGGTGTTACCTGACTACAGTGTTGTGATTAAGCAGAATAATTTTGGTGATGCTATCTCTTCCTGAGTTTATGTAAGAGTGTTTGAACTTAAAATCACTGAGACTCCCAGGCACTTTTCTAAGGACCCAGACGCTTTTCAAAAAACCCAGGACACTTTTCAAAAGAGGACCCAGACACTTTTCAAAGGACCCAGACACTTTTCAAAGGACCCAGACACTTTTCAAAGGAACCAGACACTTTTCTAAGAACCCAGACACTTTTCAAAAGGCCCAGGCACTTTTCAAAAGACCTGCAGTACCCAGCTGAGCTATAAACCATCTTTTAAGCTCAGTCAAAGAGTAATAAAAACGAGTAATAAAGTATACACAGTGCAATAGTTGTGAGTAACATATATTCTTAACACCAGAATGTAGGCGAAGACTAACCGTGATTTTGACTGGCTAAGATAACAAGCAGAAAAGTGGTTTTCCACGTCATGTTAAATCCATGACGAATGTCCCAGCAGTAAGTTGAAGATTTCATACACACTGACACCGGTTCCTGTTGTTCTGGTTAGTTTATTGTTTAACCAGGTTCCTCTTGATTACATTGGAACATTTATAAAAGAAACATAAAAAAGGAGGAACACTGCAGTACAATGTGACAGACCCGAGGTGCTCTATAGAAAGGTCAGGCAACACGCCACTTACGGGGAACCCAGGACCATCTCAAAACTATTATTTTAATTCCTCGTATTTGAAGTAGACGCAATTCACAGAGCTCTACCAGGTCGACAAAATCTTGGCTGGACACTGGGAGGTGCATTGTATTGCTGCTGTCTGTGTTGTAGAGAAATGTCTTGTGTGACTGACAGGTAGATAAGGAGGGCTGTGACGTCAGAATTGTCATAGTGTTTCTTCTAAATGTTGATGTCTCTGACGTAGTTGATGTTGATGTCTCTGACGTAGTTGATGTTGATGTCTCTGACACAATTGATAAGGTTCCCTGAGTGCTTGAGTATTGCCTTCTTAGTGACGGCCAGAAGTTTGGAGAGATGTTCAGAGAGGCTGCAGGCAAGTTTGTGTGGGATGCTGCTGATTCCTAATTCATCGAGGATCTAAGAAGGATTTTTGGTTTGTCTTAGGATTGCTGGGTACTGGAAATATAAGTCTCTTCAATTCACAGTTTACCACTTTAGAAACACCTTGTTTACTTCCTGAATGGATTCATAAACGTTTGTGTCCTCAAGGAGGTCGTGGAGAGATGAAGCAGTTGGAGACGAGGTCATATATGGGCGGGTCCCACTAATGAAAATCAGTCCGGCCCATAAGCTAGTCTGTAGATTTAGCGATGGATCTACTTCCAGTGTTGGGCTCCGCCCACAAGTGACCACGTCTTCAGCTGCTGCACCTCACTTCTCCCACTGGCTAAATTACAACATGCTTTGTTTTCATGCTTCCATATTAGATTGGTAAAGTCTCCGGCCCAAGTGAAGCATCACTCACTAAAGACACCTAGGTGTTGCACATGTGTCTTGTTCATCATCTTGTAGGTATTGTACCTCTGATCTTATGATAAGCTAATTTACTCTTGTCGTTTTTTTAACTCCCTAGTCATGGCTATTAATACAGATTATAAACAACAAGGGTCCAAATCCGATCCTTGTAGAACGCCACTTGTGACAGGTCTCCACTCTGATTTCACCCCATGTATGCTGTGTGTGTGTGTGTGTGTACTCACCTAGTTGTACTCACCTAGTTGAGGTTGCCGGGGTCGAGTCCGAGCTCCTGGCCCCGCCTCTTCACTGATCGCTACTAGGTCACTCTCCATGAGCCGTGAGCTTTATCATACCTCTGCTTAAAGCTATGTATGGATCCTTCCTCCACTACATCGCTTCCCAAACTATTCCACTTACTGACTACTCTGTGGCTGAAGAAATACTTCCTAACATCCCTGTGATTCATCTGTGTCTTCAGCTTCCAACTGTGTCCCCTTGTTACTGTGTCCAATCTCTGGAACATCCTGTCTTTGTCCACCTTGTCAATTCCTCTCAGTATTTTGTATGTCGTTATCATGTCCCCCCTATCTCTCCTGTCCTGCAGTGTCGTCAGGTTGATTTCCCTTAACCTCTCCTCGTAGGACATACCTCTTAGCTCTGGGACTAGTCTTGTTGCAAACCTTTGCACTTTCTCTAGTTTCTTCACGTGCTTGGCTAGGTGTGGGTTCCAAACTGGTGCCGCATACTCCAATATGGGCCTAACGTACACGGTGTACAGGGTCCTGAATGATTCCTTATTAAGATGTCGGAATGCTGTTCTGAGGTTTGCTAGGCGCCCATATGCTGCAGCAGTTATTTGGTTGATGTACTCACCTAATTGTACTCACCTAATTGTGGTTGCAGGGGTCGAGACTCAGCTCCTGGCCCCGCCTCTTCACTGATCGCTACTGGATCCTCTCTCTCTCTGCTTCCTGAGCTTTGTCATACCTCTTCTTAAAACTATGTATGGTTCCTGCCTCCACTACTTCACTTGCTAGGCTATTCCACTTGCTGACAACTCTATGACTGAAGAAATACTTCCTAACGTCCCTGTGACTCGTCTGAGTCTTCAGCTTCCAGTTGTGACCCCTTGTCCCTGTGTCCCCTCTCTGGAACATCCTATCTCTGTCCACCTTGTCTATTCCCCGCAGTATCTTGTATGTCGTTATCATGTCTCCCCTGACCCTTCTGTCCTCCAGTGTCGTCAGTCCGATTTCCCTTAACCTTTCCTCGTACGACATTCCCTTGAGCTCTGGGACTAGCCTTGTTGCAAACCTTTGTACTTTCTCTAACTTCTTGACGTGCTTGACCAGGTGTGGGTTCCAGACTGGTGCTGCATACTCCAGTATGGGTCTAACATACACAGTGTACAGTGTCTTGAACGATTCCTTATTAAGGTATCGGAACGCTATTCTCAGGTTTGCCAGGCGCCCGTATGCTGCAGCGGTTATTTGGTTGATGTGTGCCTCCGGTGATGTGCTCGGTGTTATGGTCACCCCAAGGTCTTTCTCCCTGAGTGAGGTCTGTAGTCTTTGTCCACCTAGCCTATATTCTGTCTGCGGTCTTCTTTGCCCCTCCCCAATCTTCATGACTTTGCATTTGGCTGGATTGAATTCGAGGAGCCAGTTACTGGACCACATGTCCAGCCTCTCCAGGTCTCTTTGCAGTCCTGCCTCATCCTCGTCCGATTTAATTCTTCTCATCAACTTCACGTCATCTGCGAACAGGGACACTTCAGAGTCTATTCCTTCCATCATGTCGTTCACATATATCAAAAATAGCACTGGTCCTAGAACTGACCCCTGTGGGACCCCGCTCGTAACAGGCGCCCACTGTGATACCTCTTCACGTACCATGACTCGTTGCTGCCTCCCTGTCAGGTATTCCCTTATCCATTGCAGTGCCCTTCCTTTTACGTGTGCCTGATCCTCCAGCTTCTGCACTAATCTCTTGTGGGGAACTGTGTCAAAGGCCTTCCTGCAGTCTAGGAAAACGCAATCTACCCAACCCTCTCTCTCGTGTCTTACTTCTGTTACCTTGTCATAAAACTCCAGGAGGTTTGTGATACAAGATTTGCCTTCCATGAACCCATGCTGGTTTTCATTTATAATCTTGTTCCTTTCCAAGTGTTCGACCACTCTCCTCCTGATAATCTTCTCCATGACTTTGCACACAATACATGTCAGTGACACAGGTCTGTAGTTTAGTGCCTCGTTTCTGTTTCCTTTCTTAAATATGGGGACTACATTAGCTGTCTTCCATTTCTCAGGTAGTTGCCCAGTTTCAAGGGATGTGTTGAAGATTGTGGTTAGAGGCACACACAGCATCTCTGCTCCTTCTCTAAGGACCCATGGGGAGATGTTGTCCGGTCCCATCGCCTTTGAGGTGTCAAGGTCACTTAAGAGCTTCTTCACCTCCTCCTCAGTTGTTCGTATGTCATCCAACACTTGTTGGTATATTCCCTCTTGATGTTCCCTTCTGTGCTGTCTTCCCACAGCCCTTCCTGTCTCTACTGTAAAAACTTCCTTAAATCTCCTGTTCAGCTCCTCACATACCTCCTGATCATTTCTTGTGAGTTCTCCACCTTCTGTCCTTAATCTGATCACCTGGTCTTTGACTGTTGTCTTCCTCCTGATGTGGCTATACAACAGTTTCGGGTCAGTCTTGATTCTCGATGCTATGTCATTTTCATACTGTCGCTGGGCCTCCCTCCTTACCTGTGCGTACTCGTTCCTGGCTCTGCGACTGATCTCCCTATTTTCGTGTGTTCTCTGCCTTCTGTACTTTTTCCATTCTCTATTGCACTTTGTTTTTGCCTCCTTACACCGTCGGGTAAACCAGGGGCTTGTTCTGGTCTTCCCGTTGTTACTGTTGCCCTTGGGAATGAACCTTTCCACTGCCTCCTTGCATTTTGTTGCTACATATTCCATCATTTCATTTACTGGCTTTCCTGCCAGTTCTCTGTCCCACTGGACCTCCCGCAGGAAGTTCTTCAACCCTATGTAGTCCCCTCTTTTATAGTCAGGCTTTTCCCATTCTACTCCTGTTATTCTCTCCACTTGCAGCTCTACTATGTATTCAAAGCACAGAACCACGTGGTCGCTAGCTCCTAGGGGACTCTCATACTTGATGTCCTCAATGTCTGAGCTGCCCAGGGTGAACACAAGGTCCAATCTTGCTGGTTCATCCTCCCCTCTCACTCTGGTAGTGTCCTTAACATGTTGGTGCATGAGGTTTTCCAGCACCACGTCCAACATCCTGGCTCTCCATGTTTCGGGACCCCCATGTGGCTCCAGGTTTTCCCAGTCAATCTCCCTGTGGTTGAAATCCCCCATAACCAGCAACTTTGCTCTGCTGGAGTGAGCTCTTCTTGCCACCTCAGCAAGTGTGTCCACCATTGCTCTGTTGTTCTCTTCATATTCCTCTCTTGGCCTCCTGCAGTTCTGTGGTGGATTATACATCACTGCAATGACCACTTTGTGTTCCCCAGACTGAAGTGTACCTGCTATGTAGTCTCTTTCTCCTGTCTCATCTATTCCTTCCATTTTCTCGAATTTCCATCTGTTTTTTACGAGCAGAGCAACCCCACCTCCCCCCCTACCCCTTCTATCTTTCCTCATGATCTGGTATCCTGGTGGGAAGATTGCATCTGTTATTGTCTCCATGAGTTTTGTTTCTGTAACTGCTATGATGTCTGGGGACTTCTCATTGATTCTTTCTTGCCATTCCTCATGTTTATTCGTTAATCCATCTGCATTTGTGTACCAAACCTTCAACTTCTGTTCTAATACTGTAACTGTGGTGCGGGGGGTGGAAACAGAGGGATCGGTGTGTGATGGTTGGTTTGGAATGTTCAGTTGCCTTGGGGGTGTCGTGGCTGGAGTCCTTCTGCAGGTGTTTCTGGGGGGTGCGCTTGTCCTTCCATTTGATCCTGGGTTATTCTGCTCTCCTTTTTCATTTCCTCCCATTTCTCCTTTCGTTTTTGAACTCTCTCTTTCATTGTCTTCCTTTCGTCCTGTGTTCTGTCTCGGTCGAGGTACACACTCCGGAACTCCTGCTTTCCTCTCAGCCGTGCTTTCTCCTGCAGGATCATGGTTCGGGTTGATTCTGCCTTGAAAATTACTTTGAGAGGGCGATTCCTTTTCTTTGTGAACCACCCAATTCTCCGAAAATTTGCCACCTGGGTCATGTCCCCCTCGCCTATCACCTTCATGATGTCTTCAATCGCTTTTTTCTCTTCCTGCTTTCTTTCATCATAAGTTTCCCCTTTAGCTTCGTCTAGCCCATAGACAAACACGGATCTCTCCCTTTCCACCTCCCACTGTGACTCCCATTGCATCCTCTGATGTGTTTTAGTTCCTTCCCGTGGAGTGTTCCTTCCTTCAGTCCCTTCCCTCGTTATGGCCCCTATGCTTCTTGGTTTATCCTTCCTGCTCACCTGCTCCTGGCCCCCACAGGTATCTGGTAAGGTCCTTGCACATGTCCTAGTTCCATCAATGTCTTCCAACCTCTCTTTCTGTCCTAGAGTGCTCCCTGTCTTTGTTTTGGCCCCATGTGGGTTTGACAGGACCTCTGCATACAGTTTACTTTCCATGCTTCCTTCGGACCTATTGTCTGTGTTCGATGTAGCCATTGCCGATGCTACTTCTGTAATATCTTTGTCTCTGTGCTGTTTCAGATGTCTCAGCTCCTCTTCTAATCTCTCTATCTTGATTTCTGCTGCTGTGGCCTGTTGCTTCCACCTTCTGCATTCTGCTGCTAACCTCTCTTCCATCTTCTTTTCCAGCTCATCTAGTCTCCTTCCCCAGTCTTCCTCCCTTTTTTTGAGCTCTATCTCCCATTCCTCCCTCTCAGATTCGTCCTTGGAGCCCCTTGTCCTCATCCTGGTTAGGGGGAGGGGAATAGATGGTTAGGAGAGGGGATGGATGGTTGTGGGGGAGGGGGAGGATGGTTATTGGAGGGGCAGAGATAGTTGGGGGAGGGAGTTAGATGGTTTGGGGGAGAGAGGGGATGGATGGTTATGGGGGAGGGGGAGGATGGTTATTGGAGGGAGGGAGGTTGTTGGGCGGGGGTTAGACGGTTTGGGGAGGGGTTAGGTGGTTTGGGGGAGGGGTCGGTGGCTAAGGTGAGGTGGTTAGGGAAGGGGTGTTACGTGTTTGTGTCAAGTGTTTGTGTCAAGTGGCGGAGGGTGTGTGTGTGTGTGTGTGTGTGTGTGTGTGTGTGTGTGTGTGTGTGTGTGTGTGTGTGTGTGTGTGTGTGTGTGTGTGTGTGTGTGTGTGCGTGTGTGTGTGTGTGTGGTGTATGTGTGTGTGTGTGTGCGTGTGTGTGTGTGTGTGTGTGTGTGTGTGCGCTTCAGGAGATGTGCCTGGTGTTATACTCACCCCAAGATCTTTTTCCTTGAGTGAGGTTTGTAGTCTCTGACCCCCTAGACTGTACTCCGTCTGCGGCCTTCTTTGCCCTTCCCCAATCTTCATGACTTTGCACTTGGTGGGATTGAACTCCAGGAGCCAATTGCTGGACCAGGTCTGCAGCCTGTCCAGATCCCTTTGTAGTTCTGCCTGGTCTTCGATCGAGTGAATTCTTCTCATCAACTTCACGTCATCTGCAAACAGGGACACCTCAGAGTCTATTCCTTCCGTCATGTCGTGTGTGTGTGTGTGTGTGTGTGTGTGTGTGTGTGTGTGTGTGTGTGTGTGTGTGTGTGTGTGTGTGTGTGTGTGTGTGTGTGTGTGTGTGGTGTGTGTGTGTGTGTATATATATGCGTGTGTGTGTGTGTGTGTGTGTGTGTATGTGTGTGTGTGTGTGTGTGTGTGTGTGTGTGTGTGTGTGTGTGTGTGTGTGTGTGTGTGTGTGTGTGTGTGTGTGTGTGTGTGTGTGTGTGTGTGTGTGTGTGTGTGTGTGTGTGTGTGAGTGTGTGTGTGTGTGTGTATGTGTGTGTGTATGTGTGTGTGTGTGCGTGTGTATGTGTGTGTGTGTACTCACCTAATTGTACTCACCTAATTGTGGTTGCAGGGGTAGGGACTCAGCTCCTGGCCCCGCCTCTTCACTGATCGCTACTGGATCCTCTCTCTCTCTGCTTCCTGAGCTTTGTCATACCTCTTCTTAAAACTATGTATGGTTCCTGCCTCCACTACTTCACTTGCTAGGCTATTCCACTTGCTGACAACTCTATGACTGAAGAAATACTTCCTAACGTCCCTGTGACTCGTCTGAGTCTTCAGCTTCCAGTTGTGACCCCTTGTCCCTGTGTCCCCTCTCTGGAACATCCTATCTCTGTCCACCTTGTCTATTCCCCGCAGTATCTTGTATGTCGTTATCATGTCTCCCCTGACCCTTCTGTCCTCCAGTGTCGTCAGTCCGATTTCCCTTAACCTTTCCTCGTACGACATTCCCTTGAGCTCTGGGACTAGCCTTGTTGCAAACCTTTGTACTTTCTCTAACTTCTTGACGTGCTTGACCAGGGTGCTGCATACTCCAGTATGGGCCTAACATACACAGTGTACAGTGTCTTGAACGATTCCTTATTAAGGTATCGGAACGCTATTCTCAGGTTTGCCAGGCGCCCGTATGCTGCAGCGGTTATTTGGTTGATGTGTGCCTCCGGTGATGTGCTCGGTGTTATGGTCACCCCAAGGTCTTTCTCCCTGAGTGAGGTCTGTAGTCTTTGTCCACCTAGCCTATACTCTGTCTTCTTTGCCCCTCCCCAATCTTCATGACTTTGCATTTGGCTGGATTGAATTCGAGAAGCCAGTTACTGGACCACATGTCCAGCCACTCCAGGTCTCTTTGCAGTCCTGCCTCATCCTCGTCCGATTTAATTCTTCTCATCAACTTCACGTCATCTGCGAACAGGGACACTTCAGAGTCTATTCCTTCCATCATGTCGTTCACATATATCAAAAATAGCACTGGTCCTAGAACTGACCCCTGTGGGACCCCGCTCGTAACAGGCGCCCACTGTGATACCTCTTCACGTACCATGACTCGTTGCTGCCTCCCTGTCAGGTATTCCCTTATCCATTGCAGTGCCCTTCCTTTTACGTGTGCCTGATCCTCCAGCTTCTGCACTAATCTCTTGTGGGGAACTGTGTCAAAGGCCTTCCTGCAGTCTAGGAAAACGCAATCTACCCAACCCTCTCTCTCGTGTCTTACTTCTGTTACCTTGTCATAAAACTCCAGGAGGTTTGTGATACAAGATTTGCCTTCCATGAACCCATGCTGGTTTTCATTTATAATCTTGTTCCTTTCCAGGTGTTCGACCACTCTCCTCCTGATAATCTTCTCCATGACTTTGCACACAATACATGTCAGAGACACAGGTCTGTAGTTTAGTGCCTCGTTTCTGTTTCCTTTCTTAAATATGGGGACTACATTAGCTGTCTTCCATTTCTCAGGTAGTTGCCCAGTTTCAAGGGATGTGTTGAAGATTGTGGTTAGAGGCACACACAGCATCTCTGCTCCTTCTCTAAGGACCCATGGGGAGATGTTGTCTGGTCCCATCGCCTTTGAGGTGTCAAGGTCACTTAAGAGCTTCTTCACCTCCTCCTCAGTTGTTCGTATGTCATCCAACACTTGTTGGTATATTCCCTCTTGATGTGTGTGTATGTGTGTGTGTGTGTGTGTATGTGTGTGTGTGTGTATATGTGTGTGCGTGTGTATGTGTGTGTGTGTATGTGTGTGTATGTGTGTGTGTGTGCGTGTGTGTGTGCGTGTGTGTGCGTGTCTGTGCGTGTGTGTGCGTGTGTGTGCGTGTGTGTACTCACCTAGTTGTACTCACCTAGTTGAGGTTGCGGGGGTCGAGTCCGAGCTCCTGGCCCCGCCTCTTCACTGATCGCTACTAGGTCACTCTCCCTGAGCCGTGAGCTTTATCATACCTCTGCTTAAAGCTATGTATGGATCCTGCCTCCACTACATCGCTTCCCAAACTATTCCACTTACTGACTACTCTGTGGCTGAAGAAATACTTCCTAACATCCCTGTGATTCATCTGTGTGTATGTATGTGTGTGTGTGTGTGTGTGTGTGTGTGTGTGTGTGTGTGTGTAACAGTAACCCATTTTTCTACCCACAGTAGCCCCTCGTCCACCCACTCTTCCACCCACAGCAACCATCTACCACGTCATCTATTTAAACAAGAGAATGAAGAACACCCAACCCCCCATTCCCCCCACTTGTAGTACGGGACCCCCATGCAAGCCACCAAACGACCTTGTGGGTGGCAGGTGTGGGCGGGGTGAGGTTAGAGAGGTAGGGGTGGTGGAAGCGACCTTCACAGTGGCTCATAAGGGCTGGATTGCTTTAGCCAGGGGGTCGCTGGCCTTTCTCGAGGTGCGTAGTACACGCGAAGCTGATCACCTGTCCTCATTCGAGGTGGAATGTGTGAGAGGCACCAGGGGGTCACCTTTATTAAGGCAAAACGTTTCGCTCAGGAAAAGCCTAATCGATAATCTATCACCCATGTTTGTAAACACTGTGTGTGTGTGGGGGGGGTGGGTGAGGGGTGTGTGTGTGTGTGTGTGTGTGTGTGTGTGTGTGTGTGTGTGTGTGTGTGTGTGTGTGTGTGTATGTGTTTGTGTGTGTTTGTGTGTGTTTGAGTGTGTGTGTGTTTGTGTGTGTGTGTGTGTGTGGGTGAGGGGTGTGTGTGTGGGGGGGTGAGGGGTGTGCGTGTGTCTGTGCGTATGCGTGTGGTAAGGTGTGTGTGTACTCACCTATTTGTACTCACCTATTTGTGGTTGCAGGGGTCAAGTCACAGCTCTTGGCCCCGCCTCTTCGCTGTGTGTGTGTGTGTGTGTGTGTGTGTGTGTGTGTGTGTGTGTCTGTGTGTGTGTGTGTGTGTCTGTGTGTGTGTGTGTGTGTGTGTGTGTGTGTACTCACCTAATTGTGGTTGCAGGGGTCGAGACTCCGCTCCTGGCCTCGCCTCTTCAATGATCGCTACTAGGTCCTCTCTCTCTCTTCTTCCTGAGCTTTGTCATACCTCGTCTTAAACTATGTATGGTTCCTGCCTCCACTACTTCACTTGCTAGACTATTCCACTTCCTGACGACTCTATGACTGAAGAAGTACTTCCTAACATCCCTGTGACTCGTCTTAGTCTTCAGCTTCCAATTGTGACCCCTTGTTTCTGTGTTCCCTCTCTGGAACAACCTATCTCTGTCTACCTTGTCTATGCAACGCATTATTTTGTACGTTGTTATCATGTCTCTCCTGACCCTCCTGTCCTCCAGTGTCGTCAGTCCGATTTCCCTCAACCTTTCATAGTAGGACATACCCCTGAGCTCCGGAACTATCCTTGTCGCAAACCTTTGTACTTTCTCTAATTTCTTGACATGCTTGACCAGGTGTGGCTTCCAAACTGGTGCTGCATACTCCAGTATGTGTGTGTGTGTGTGTGTGTGTGTGTGTGTGTGTGTGTGTGTGTGTGTGTGTGTGTGTGTGTGTGTGTCTGTGTGTCTGTGTGTGTGTGTGTGTGTGTGTGTGTGTGTGTGTGTGTGTGTGTGTGTGTGTGTGTGTGTGTGTGTGTGTGTGTGTGTGTGTGTGTGTGTGTGTGTGTGTGTCTGTGTGTGTGTGTCTGTGTGTGTGTGTGTGTGTGTGTGTGTGTGTGTGTGTGTGTGTGTGTGTGTGTGTGTGTGTGTGTGTCTGTGTGTGTGTGTGTGTGTGTGTGTGTGTCTGTGTGTCTGTGTGTGTGTGTGTGTGTGTGTGTGTGTGTGTGTGTGTGTGTGTGTGTGTGTGTGTGTGTGTGTGTGTGTGTGTGTGGGTCACACCACAAAGGGTCACACATGATACTCTAAACAAATGCTCCAAAAATAACCTCATGTCGTGATCTTATCTCAGGAAACAAACAGGTTTTTACTCTCTTGAGACCAGCACAGCAGTTCCAGCTGACCTGGCAGCACAGCAGTCCCAGCTGACCTGCCAGCACAGCAGTTCCAGTTGACCTGGCAGCACAGCAGTCCCTGCTGACCTGGCAGCACAGCAGTCCCAGCTGACCTGCCAGCACAGCAGTCCCAGCTGACCTGCCAGCACAGCAGTCCCAGCTGACCTGCCAGCACAGCAGTTCCAGCTGACCTGGCAGCTGACCTGCCAGCACAGCAGTCCCAGCTGACCTGCCAGCACAGCAGTCCCAGCTGACCTGCCAGCACAGCAGTCCCAGCTGACCTGCCAGCACAGCAGTCCCAGCTGACCTGCCAGCACAGCAGTTCCCAGCTGACCTGCCAGCACACAGTCCCAGCTGACCTGCCAGCACAGCAGTCCCAGCTGACCTGCCAGCACAGCAGTCCCAGCTGACCTGCCAGCACAGCAGTCCCAGCTGACCTGCCAGCACAGCAGTCCCAGCTGACCTGCCAGCACAGCAGTCCCAGCTGACCTGCCAGCACAGCAGTCCCAGCTGACCTGCCAGCACAGGAGTCCCAGCTGACCTGCCAGCACAGCAGTCCCAGCTGACCTGCCAGCACAGCAGTCCCAGCTGACCTGCCAGCACAGCAGTCCCAGCTGACCTGCCAGCACAGCAGTCCCAGCTGACCTGCCAGCACAGCAGTCCCAGCTGACCTGCCAGCACAGCAGTCCCAGCTGACCTGCCAGCACAGCAGTCCCAGCTGACCTGCCAGCACAGCAGTCCCAGCTGACCTGCCAGCACAGCAGTCCCAGCTGACCTGCCAGCACAGCAGTCCCAGCTGACCTGCCAGCACAGCAGTCCCAGCTGACCTGCCAGCACAGCAGTCCCAGCTGACCTGCCAGCACAGCAGTCCCAGCTGACCTGCCAGCACAGCAGTCCCAGCTGACCTGCCAGCACAGCAGTCCCAGCTGACCTGCCAGCACAGCAGTCCCAGCTGACCTGCCAGCACAGCAGTCCCAGCTGACCTGCCAGCACAGCAGTCCCAGCTGACCTGCCAGCACAGCAGTCCCAGCTGACCTGCCAGCACAGCAGTCCCAGCTGACCTGCCAGCACAGCTGTACCAGCTGACCTGCCAGCACAGCAGTGCCAGATGACCTGCCAGCACAGCAGTCCCAGCTGACCTGCCAGCACAGCAGTCCCAGCTGACCTGCCAGCACAGCAGTCCCAGCTGACCTGCCAGCACAGCAGTCCCAGCTGACCTGACCTGCCAGCACAGCAGTCCCAGCTGACCTGCCAGCACAGCAGTCCCAGCTGACCTGCCAGCACAGCAGTCCCAGCTGACCTGCCAGCACAGCAGTCCCAGCTGACCTGCCAGCACAGCAGTCCCAGCTGACCTGCCAGCACAGCAGTCCCAGCTGACCTGCCAGCACAGCAGTCCCAGCTGACCTGCCAGCACAGCAGTCCCAGCTGACCTGCCAGCACAGCAGTCCCAGCTGACCTGCCAGCACAGCAGTCCCAGCTGACCTGCCAGCACAGCAGTCCCAGCTGACCTGCCAGCACAGCAGTCCCAGCTGACCTGCCAGCACAGCAGTCCCAGCTGACCTGCCAGCACAGCAGTCCCAGCTGACCTGCCAGCACAGCAGTCCCAGCTGACCTGCCAGCACAGCAGTCCCAGCTGACCTGCCAGCACAGCAGTCCCAGCTGACCTGCCAGCACAGCAGTCCCAGCTGACCTGCCAGCACAGCAGTCCCAGCTGACCTGCCAGCACAGCAGTCCCAGCTGACCTGCCAGCACAGCAGTCCCAGCTGACCTGCCAGCACAGCAGTCCCAGCTGACCTGCCAGCACAGCAGTCCCAGCTGACCTGCCAGCACAGCAGTCCCAGCTGACCTGCCAGCACAGCAGTCCCAGCTGACCTGCCAGCACAGCAGTCCCAGCTGACCTGCCAGCACAGCAGTCCCAGCTGACCTGCCAGCACAGCAGTCCCAGCTGACCTGCCAGCACAGCAGTCCCAGCTGACCTGCCAGCACAGCAGTCCCAGCTGACCTGCCAGCACAGCAGTCCCAGCTGACCTGCCAGCACAGCAGTCCCAGCTGACCTGCCAGCACAGCAGTCCCAGCTGACCTGCCAGCACAGCAGTCCCAGCTGGCCTGCCAGCTGCCAGCACAGCAGTCCCAGCTGACCTGCCACAGCAGTCCCAGCTGACCTGCCAGCACAGCAGTCCTAGCTGACCTGCCAGCACAGCAGTCCCAGCTGACCTCCCAGCACAGCAGTCCCAGCTGACCTGCCAGCACAGCAGTCCCAGCTGACCTGCCAGCACAGCAGTCCCAGCTGACCTGCCAGCACAGCAGTCCCAGCTGACCTGCCAGCACAGCAGTCCCAGCTGACCTGCCAGCACAGCAGTCCCAGCTGACCTGCCAGCACAGCAGACCTCCAGCTGACCTGCCAGCACAGCAGTCCCAGCTGACCTGCCAGCACAGCAGTCCCAGCTGACCTGCCAGCACAGCAGTCCCAGCTGACCTGCCAGCACAGCAGTCCCAGCTGACCTGCCAGCACAGCAGTCCCAGCTGACCTGCCAGCACAGCAGTCCCAGCTGACCTGCCAGCACAGCAGTCCCAGCTGACCTGCCAGCACAGCAGTCCCAGCTGACCTGCCAGCACAGCAGTCCCAGCTGACCTGCCAGCACAGCAGTCCCAGCTGACCTGCCAGCACAGCAGTCCCAGCTGACCTGCCAGCACAGCAGTCCCAGCTGACCTGCCAGCACAGCAGTCCCAGCTGACCTGCCAGCACAGCAGTCCCAGCTGACCTGCCAGCACAGCAGTCCCAGCTGACCTGCCAGCACAGCAGTCCCAGCTGACCTGCCAGCACAGCAGTCCCAGCTGACCTGCCAGCACAGCACTCCCAGCTGACCTGCCAGCACAGCAGTCCCAGCTGACCTGCCAGCACAGCAGTCCCAGCTGACCTGCCGGAACAGCAGTCCCAGCTGACCTGCCAGCACAGCAGTCCCAGCTGACCTGCCAGCACAGGAGTCCCAGCTGACCTGCCAGCACAGGAGTCCCAGCTGACCTGCCAGCACAGCAGTTCCAGCTGACCTACCAGCACAGCAGTCCCAGCTGACCTGCCAGCCCAGCAGTCCCAGCTGACCTGCCAGCACAGCAGTCCTAGCTGACCTGCCAGCACAGCAGTCCCAGCTGACCTGCCGGAGCAGTAGTCCCAGCTGACCTGCCAGCACAGCAGTCCCAGCTGACCTGCCAGCACAGCAGTCCCAGCTGACCTGCCAGCACAGCAGTCCCAGCTGACCTGCCAGCACAGCAGTCCCAGCTGATCTACCGGAGCAGTAGTTCCAGCTGACCTGCCAGCACAGCAGTCCCAGCTGACCTGCCAGCACAGCAGTCCCAGCTGACCTGCCAGCACAGCAGTCCCAGCTGACCTGCCAGCACAGCAGTCCCAGCTGACCTGCCAGCACAGCAGTCCCAGCTGACCTGCCAGCACAGCAGTCCCAGCTGACCTGCCAGCACAGCAGTCCCAGCTGACCTGCCAGCACAGCAGTCCCAGCTGACCTGCCAGCACAGCAGTCCCAGCTGACCTGCCAGCACAGCAGTCCCAGCTGACCTGCCAGCACAGCAGTCCCAGCTGACCTACCAGCACAGCAGTCCCAGCTGACCTGCCAGCACAGCAGTCCCAGCTGACCTGCCAGCACAGCAGTCCCAGCTGACCTGCCAGCACAGCAGTCCCAGCTGACCTGCCAGCACACAGCAGTAGTCCCAGCTGACCTGCCAGCACAGCAGTCCCAGCTGACCTGCCAGCACAGCAGTCCCAGCTGACCTGCCAGCACAGCAGTCCCAGCTGACCTGCCAGCACAGCAGTCCCAGCTGACCTGCCAGCTGACCACAGCAGCTGTAGTCCCAGCTGACCTGCCAGCACAGCAGTCCCAGCTGACCTGCCAGCACAGCAGTCCCAGCTGACCTGCCAGCACAGCAGTCCCAGCTGACCTGCCAGAACAGCAGTCCCAGCTGACCTGCCAGCACAGCAGTCCCAGCTGACCTGCCAGTACAGCAGTCCCAGCTGACCTGCCAGCACAGCAGTCCCAGCTGACCTGCCAGCACAGCAGTCCCAGCTGACCTGCCAGCACAGCAGTCCCAGCTGACCTGCCAGCACAGCAGTCCCAGCTGACCTGCCAGCACAGCAGTCCCAGCTGACCTGCCAGCACAGCAGTCCCAGCTGACCTGCCAGCACAGCAGTCCCAGCTGACCTGCCAGCACAGCAGTTCCAGCTGACCTGCCAGTACAGCAGTCCCAGCTGACCTGCCAGCACAGCAGTTCCAGCTGACCTGCCAGTACAGCAGTCCCAGCTGACCTGCCAGCACAGCAGTCCCAGCTGACCTGCCAGCACAGCAGTTCCAGCTGACCTGCCAGCACAGCAGTCCCAGCTGACCTGCCAGCACAGCAGTTCCAGCTGACCTGCCAGCACAGCAGTCCCAGCTGACCTGCCAGCACAGCAGTCCCAGCTGACCTGCCAGCACAGCAGTCCCAGCTGACCTGCCAGCACAGCAGTCCCAGCTGACCTGCCAGCACAGCAGTCCCAGCTGACCTGCCAGCACAGCAGTCCCAGCTGACCTGCCAGCACAGCAGTCCCAGCTGACCTGCCAGCACAGCAGTCCCAGCTGACCTGCCAGCACAGCAGTCCCAGCTGACCTGCCAGCACAGCAGTCCCAGCTGACCTACCAGCACAGCAGTCCCAGCTGACCTGCCAGCACAGCAGTCCCAGCTGACCTGCCAGCACAGCAGTCCCAGCTGACCTGCCAGCACAGACAGCTGCCAGCACAGCAGTCCCAGCTGACCTGCCAGCACAGCCAGCTGACCTGCCAGCACAGCAGTCCCAGCTGACCTGCCAGCACAGCAGTCCCAGCTGACCTGCCAGCACAGCAGTCCCAGCTGTCCTGCCAGCACAGCAGTCCCAGCTGACCTGCCAGCACAGCAGTCCCAGCTGACCTGCACAGCAGTCCCAGCTGTCCTGCCAGCACAGCAGTCCCAGCTGACCTGCCAGCACAGCAGTCCCAGCTGACCTGCCAGCACAGCAGTCCCAGCTGACCTGCCAGCACAGCAGCTGACCTGCCAGCACAGCAGTCCCAGCTGACCTGCCAGCACAGCAGTCCCAGCTGACCTGTCCCAGCTGACCTGCCAGCAGCAGTCACAGCTGACCTGCCAGCACAGCAGTCCCAGCTGACCTGCCAGCACAGCAGTCCCAGCTGACCTGCCAGCACAGCAGTCCCAGCTGACCTGCCAGCACAGCAGTCCCAGCTGACCTGCCACAGTAGTCCCAGCTGACCTGCCAGCACAGCAGTCCAGCTGACCTGACCTGCCAGCACAGCAGTCCCAGCTGACCTGCCAGCACAGCAGTACCAGCTGACCTGCCAGCACAGCAGTACCAGCTGACCTGCCAGCACAGTCCCAGACCTGCCAGCACAGCAGCTGACCTGCCAGCACAGCAGTCCCAGCTGACCTGCCAGCACAGCAGTCCCAGCTGACCTGCCAGCACAGCAGTCCCAGCTGACCTGCCAGCACAGCAGTCCCAGCTGACCTGCCAGCACAGCAGTCCCAGCTGACCTGCCAGCACAGCAGTCCCAGCTGACCTGCCAGCACAGCAGTTCCAGCTGACCTGCCAGCACAGCAGTTCCAGCTGACCTGCCAGCACAGCAGTCCCAGCTGACCTGCCAGCACAGCAGTCCCAGCTGACCTGCCAGCACAGCAGTCCCAGCTGACCTGCCAGCACAGCAGTCCCAGCTGACCTGCCAGCACAGCAGTCCCAGCTGACCTGCCAGCACAGCAGTCCCAGCTGACCTGCCAGCACAGCAGTCCCAGCTGACCTGCCAGCACAGCAGTCCCAGCTGACCTGCCAGCACAGCAGTCCCAGCTGACCTGCCAGCACAGCAGTCCCAGCTGACCTGCCAGCACAGCAGTCCCAGCTGACCTGCCAGCACAGCAGTCCCAGCTGACCTGCCAGCACAGCAGTCCCAGCTGACCTGCCAGCACAGCAGTCCCAGCTGACCTGCCAGCACAGCAGTCCCAGCTGACCTGCCAGCACAGCAGTCCCAGCTGACCTGCCAGCACAGCAGTCCCAGCTGACCTGCCAGCACAGCAGTCCCAGCTGACCTGCCCGCACAGCAGTCCCAGTTGACCTGCCAGCACAGCAGTCCTAGCTGACCTGCCAGCACAGCAGTCCTAGCTGACCTGCCAGCACAGCAGTCCTAGCTGACCTGCCAGCACAGCAGTCCCAGCTGACCTGCCAGCACAGCAGTCCTAGCTGACCTGCCAGCACAGCAGTCCCAGCTGACCTGCCAGCACAGCAGTCCCAGCTGACCTGCCAGCACAGCAGTCCCAGCTGACCTGCCAGCACAGCAGTCCCAGCTGACCTGCCAGCACAGCAGTCCCAGCTGACCTGCCAGCACAGCAGTCCCAGCTGACCTGCCAGCACAGCAGTCCCAGCTGACCTGCCAGCACAGCAGTCCCAGCTGACCTGCCAGCACAGCAGTCCCAGCTGACCTGCCAGCACAGCAGTCCCAGCTGACCTGCCAGCACAGCAGTCCCAGCTGACCTGCCAGCACAGCACTCCCAGCTGACCTGCCAGCACAGCACTCCCAGCTGACCTGCCAGCACAGCAGTCCCAGCTGACCTGCCAGCACAGCAGTCCCAGCTGACCTGCCGGAACAGCAGTCCCAGCTGACCTGCCAGCACAGCAGTCCCAGCTGACCTGCCAGCACAGCAGTCCCAGCTGACCTGGCAGCACAGCAGTCCCAGCTGACCTACCAGCACAGCAGTCCTAGCTGACCTGCCAGCACAGCAGTCCCAGCTGACCTGCCAGCACAACAGTCCCAGCTGACCTGCCAGCACAGCACTCCCAGCTGACCTGCCAGCACAGCAGTCCCAGCTGACCTGCCAGCACAGCAGTCCCAGCTGACCTGCCGGAACAGCAGTCCCAGCTGACCTGCCAGCACAGCAGTCCCAGCTGACCTGCCAGCACAGGAGTCCCAGCTGACCTGCCAGCACAGGAGTCCCAGCTGACCTGCCAGCACAGCAGTTCCAGCTGACCTACCAGCACAGCAGTCCCAGCTGACCTGCCAGCCCAGCAGTCCCAGCTGACCTGCCAGCACAGCAGTCCTAGCTGACCTGCCAGCACAGCAGTCCCAGCTGACCTGCCGGAGCAGTAGTCCCAGCTGACCTGCCAGCACAGCAGTCCCAGCTGACCTGCCAGCACAGCAGTCCCAGCTGACCTGCCAGCACAGCAGTCCCAGCTGACCTGCCGGAACAGCAGTCCCAGCTGACCTACCGGAGCAGTAGTCCCAGCTGACCTGCCAGCACAGCAGTCCCAGCTGACCTGCCAGCACAGCAGTCCCAGCTGACCTGCCAGCACAGCAGTCCCAGCTGACCTGCCAGCACAGCAGTCCCAGCTGACCTGCCAGCACAGCAGTCAAAGCTGACCTACCAGCACAGCAGTCCCAGCTGACCTGCCAGCACAGCAGTCCCAGCTGACCTGCCAGCACAGCAGTCCCAGCTGACCTGCCAGCACAGCAGTCCCAGCTGACCTGCCAGCACAGGAGTCCCAGCTGACCTGCCAGCACAGCAGTTCCAGCTGACCTACCAGCACAGCAGTCCCAGCTGACCTGCCAGCACAGCAGTCCCAGCTGACTTGCCAGCACAGCAGTCCCAGCTGACCTGCCAGCACAGCAGTCCCAGCTGACCTGCCGGAGCAGTAGTCCCAGCTGACCTGCCAGCACAGCAGTCCCAGCTGACCTGCCAGCACAGCAGTCCCAGCTGACCTGCCAGCACAGCAGTCCCAGCTGACCTCCCGGAACAGAAGTCCCAGCTGACCTGCCGGAGCAGTAGTCCCAGCTGACCTGCCAGCACAGCAGTCCCAGCTGACCTGCCAGCACAGCAGTCCCAGCTGACCTGCCAGCACAGCAGTCCCAGCTGACCTGCCGGAACAGCAGTCCCAGCTGACCTGCCGGCACAGGAGTCCCAGCTGACCTACCAGCACAGCAGTCCCAGCTGACCTGCCAGCACAGCAGTCCCAGCTGACCTGCCAGCACAGCAGTCCCAGCTGACCTGCCAGCACAGCAGTCCCAGCTGACCTGCCAGCACAGCAGTTCCAGCTGACCTGCCAGCACAGCAGTCCCAGCTGACCTGCCAGCACAGCAGTCCCAGCTGACCTGCCAGCACAGCAGTCCCAGCTGACCTGCCAGCACAGCAGTCCCAGCTGACCTGCCAGCACAGCAGTCCTAGCTGACCTGCCAGCACAGCAGTCCCAGCTGACCTGCCAGCACAGCAGTCCCAGCTGACCTGCCAGCACAGCAGTCCTAGCTGACCTGCCAGCACAGCAGTCCCTACTGACCTGCCAGCACAGCAGTCCCAGCTGACCTGCCAGCACAGCAGTCCCAGCTGACCTGCCAGCACAGCAGTCCCTACTGACCTGCCAGCACAGCAGTCCCTACTGACCTGCCAGCACAGCAGTCCCAGCTGACCTGCCAGCACAGCAGTCAAAGCTGACCTACCAGCAGAGCAGTCCCAGCTGACCTGCCAGCACAGCAGTCCCAGCTGACCTGCCAGCACAGCAGTCCCAGCTGACCTGCCAGCACAGCAGTCCCAGCTGACCTGCCAGCACAGCAGTCCCAGCTGACCTGCCAGCACAGCAGTCCCAGCTGACCTGCCAGCACAGCAGTCCCAGCTGACCTGCCAAAAAAATTAAAAATAAAAATCACCAGGAACTTAGTACCCAGGAGAGAGCGGGACCCGCACCTTGGAGAAGACCCCCACTACATCTAAGACCCACACCTTGTGAAAGACCCCTCATTACATTTAAGACGCACACCTTGAAAAAAAAAACCACTACATTCAAGATCCACACCTTGAAAAAGACCCCGCACTTAATTCCTCAATGGGTTATGAATTTATAAAAAAAGGCTTTAATTCATCGTTTTGGGTCCTTTGGAAGCCTTTATGAATCTATTACACATTTTTGGTAATGGGAAAAGAGGGGAGGCTGATGCATTAGTGTTGTTGTGTGTGGCTGACAGCCAAGCTCCGTCAGGTGAGAACTTCTCCCCACTGACAGTCCTGGATTGACCAGCGTGTCTACCTCAGAGTTCTCCACCAGTGGCCAGAAACATTTAGCAGAGAGTCGAGGTCCAAACAAAAAAAAATTGCCAAATGAAGAGACACAAATGCTCACTGAGATCGTCTTGAAGCGCGATCAGTCTCAGGAGATATCTTCTTTGTTAAGAGACAGTCACAGACGGCGAGACAGTTACCATCAGACGAGACAGTTACCATCAGACGAGACAGTTACCATCAGACGAGACAGTTACCATCAGACGAGACAGTTACCATCAGACGAGACAGTTACCATCAGACGAGACAGTTACCATCAGACGAGACAGTTACCATCAGACGAGATAGTTATTAACAGATAAGACAGTCACTATCAGGAGCCACAACCGCACCATGGAGGAGCCATAAGCACACCACCAGGAGCCACAACCACACCACCAGGATCCACAACCCACCACCAGGAGCCACAACCACACCACCAGGATCCACAACCCACCACTAGGAGCCACAACCACACCACCAGTAATCACAGCCACACAACTAGTAGCCACAACCAGACAACAAAGAGATACAATCACACCACCAGGAGCAACAGCCACACCACCAGGAGCCACGACCACACCACCAGGAGCCACGACAACACCACCAGGAGCCACAACCACACAACAAAGATATACAACCACACCACCAGGAGCTACAGCCACACCACCAGAAGCCACGACCACACCACCAGGAGTCACAACTACACCACTAGGAGCTACAGCCACACCACCAGAAGCCACGACCACACCACCAGGAGTCACAACTACACCACCAGGAGCCACAACCACACAACCAGGAGTCACAATCACACCACCAGGAGCCACACAACTAGTAGCCACAACCAGACAACGAAGAGATACAACCACACCACCAGGAGCAACAGCCACACCACCAGAAGCCACGACCACACCACCAGGAGTCACAACTACACCACCAGGAGCCACAACCACACAACCAGGAGTCACAATCACACCACCAGCAATCACAATCACACCACAAGGAGACACAACCACACCACCAGTAATCACAGCCACACAACTAGGAGCCACAACCAGACAACGAAGAGATACAACCACACCACCAGGAGCTACAGCCACACAACCAGGAGCCATGATCACACCACCAGGAGCCACAACCACACAACAAAGACATACAACCACACCACCAGGAGCTACAGCCACACCACCAGAAGCCACGACTACACCATCATGAGCCACAACCACACCACCAGCAGTCACCACTAGCAGACACCACTAGGAGACACAACCACACCACCAGGAGTCACAACCGCACCACCAGCAGTTACAATCACACCACTAGGAGACACAACCACACCACCAGGAGTCACAACCACACCATTAGAAGCCACAACCACACCATTAGAAGCCACAACCACACCACCAGGAGACACTACCGCACCACCACTAACTACAACCATACAACAAGTAACCACAATCAGACCAGTAACTGCAACCACATCACCAATAACTATAACCACACCACCAATAACTACAACCACACCACCAATAACTACAACCACACCACCAATAGCTACAACCACACCACCAATAACTACAACCATACCACAAGTAACCACAATCAGACCAGTAACTGCAACCACACCACCAATAACTACAACCACATCACCAATAACTACAACCAAACCACCAATAACTACAACCACCCCAACACCAACTACAACCATACCACGAGTAACCACAACCAGACCAGTAACTACAACCACACCACCAATAACTACAACCACACCACCAATAACTACAACCACACAACCAATAACTACAACCACACCACCAATAACTACAACCACACCACCAATAACTACAACCACACCACCAATAACTACAACCACACCACCAATAACTACAACCACACCACCAATAACTACAATCAAACCACCAATAACTACAACCACACCACCAATAACTACAACCCCACCACCAATAACTACAACCACACCACCAATAACTACAACCACACCACCAATAACTACAACCACACCACCAATAACTACAACCACACCACCAATAACTACAACCCCACCACCAATAACTACAACCACACCACCAATAACTACAACCACACCACCAGTAACTACAACCACACCACCACTAACTACGACCACACCACCACTAACTACAACCACACCACCAATAACTACAACCGCACCACCAATAACTACAACCACACCACCAATAACTACAACCACACCACCAATAACTACAACCCCACCACCAATAACTACAACCACACCACTAATAACTACAATCACACCACCAATAACTACAACCACACCACCAATAACTACAACCACACCACCAATAACTACAACCACACCACCAATAACTACAACCACACCACCAATAACTACAACCACACCAGGAATAACTACAACCACACCACCAATAACTACAACCACACCACCAATAACTACAACCAAACCACCAATAACTACAACCACATCACCACTAACTACAACCCCAGCACCAATAACTACAACCACACCACCAACAACTACAACCACACCACCAATAACTACAACCACACCACCAATAACTACAACCACACCACCAATAACTACAACCCCACCACCAATAACTACAACCACACCACCAATAACTACAACCCCACCACCAATAACTATAACCACAACACCAATAACTACAACCATACCACCACTAACTACAACCACACCACCACTAACTACAACCACACCACCAATAACTATAACCACACCACCAGTAACTACAACCACACCAACAATAACTACAACCACATCACCAATAACTACAACCACACCACCAATGACTACAACCACACCACCAATAACTACAACCACACCGCCAATAACTATAATCACACCAATAACTACAACCACACCACCAATAACTACAACCACACCACCAATAACTACAAACACAACACCAATAACTACAACCACACCACCAATAACTACAACCACACCACCAATAACTACAACCACACCACCAATAACTACAACCACACCACCAATAACTACAACCACACCACCAATAACTACAACCACACCACCAATAACTACAACCACACCACCAATAACTACAACCACACCACCAATAACTACAACCACACCACCAATAACTACAACCACACCACCAATAACTACAACCACACCACCAATAACTACAACCACACCACCAATAACTACAACCACACCACCAATAACTACAACCACACCACCAATAACTACAACCACACAACCAATAACTACAACCACACAACCAATAACTACAACCACACCACCAATAACTACAACCACACCACCAATAACTACAACCACACCACCAATAACTACAACCACACCACCAATAACTACAACCACACCACCAATAACTACAACCACACCACCAATAACTACAACCACACAAAAAATAACTACAACTCTCACTACTGCACTACACCTGCTGGTTGTCAAGTAACACCTCTCACTACTGCACTACACCTGCTGGTTGTCAAGTAACACCTCTCACTACTGCACTACACCTGCTGGTTGTCAAGTAACACCTCTCACTACTGCACTACACCTGCTGGTTGTCAAGTAACGTCTCTCACTACTGCACTACACCTGCTGGTTGTCAAGTAACACCTCTCACTACTGCACTACACCTGCTGGTTGTCAAGTAACACCTGCTGGTTGTCACGCCTCTCTCACTACTGTAACACTACACCTGCTGGTTGTCAAGTAACACCTCTCACTACTGCACTACACCTGCTGGTTGTCAAGTAACACCTCTCACTACTGCACTACACCTGCTGGTTGTCAAGTAACATCTCTCACTACTGCACTACACCTGCTGGTTGTCAAGTAACATCTCTCACTACTGCACTACACCTGCTGGTTGTCAAGTAACATCTCTCACTACTGCACTACACCTGCTGGTTGTCAAGTAACATCTCTCACTACTGCACTACACCTGCTGGTTGTCAAGTAACATCTCTCACTACTGCACTACACCTGCTGGTTGTCAAGTAACATCTCTCACTACTGCACTACACCTGCTGGTTGTCAAGTAACATCTCTCACTACTGCACTACACCTGCTGGTTGTCAAGTAACACCTCTCACTACTGCACTACACCTGCTGGTTGTCAAGTAACATCTCTCACTACTGCACTACACCTGCTGGTTATCCAGTAACATCTCTCACTAATGCACTACTGCACTACACCTGCTGGTTGTCAAGTAACATCTCTCACTACTGCACTACACCTGCTGGTTGTCAAGTAACATCTCTCACTACTGCACTACACCTGCTGGTTGTCAAGTAACACCTCTCACTACTGCACTACACCTGCTGGTTGTCAAGTAACACCTCTCACTACTGCACTACACCTGCTGGTTGTCAAGTAACATCTCTCACTACTGCACTACACCTGCTGGTTGTCAAGTAAGTAACACTACACCTGCTCTCACTACTGCACTACACCTGCTGGTTGTCAAGTAACATCTCTCACTACTGCACTACACCTGCTGGTTGTCAAGTAACAACTCTCACTACTGCACTACACCTGCTGGTTGTGTAACACACCTGCTGGTTGTCTCTCACTACTGTCCAGTAACACCTCTCACTACTGCACTACACCTGCTGGTTGTCCAGTAACATCTCTCACTACTGCACTACACCTGCTGGTTGTCAAGTAACATCTCTCACTACTGCACTACACCTGCTGGTTGTCAAGTAACACCTCTCACTACTGCACTACACCTGCTGGTTGTCAAGTAACGCCTCTCACTACTGCACTACACCTGCTGGTTGTCAAGTAACGCCTCTCAGTACTGCACTACACCTGCTGGTTGTCAAGTAACATCTCTCACTACTGCACTACACCTGCTGGTTGTCAAGTAACATCTCTCACTACTGCACTACACCTGCTGGTTGTCAAGTAACATCTCTCACTACTGCACTACACCTGCTGGTTGTCAAGTAACATCTCTCACTACTGCACTACACCTGCTGGTTGTCAAGTAACATCTCTCACTACTGCACTACACCTGCTGGTTGTCCAGTAACATCTCTCACTACTGCACTACACCTGCTGGTTGTCAAGTAACATCTCTCACTACTGCACTACACCTGCTGGTTGTCAAGTAACATCTCTCACTACTGCACTACACCTGCTGGTTGTCAAGTAACATCTCTCACTACTGCACTACACCTGCTGGTTGTCAAGTACCTGCTGGTTGTCAAGTAACCTCTCACTACTGCACTACACCTGCTGGTTGTCAAGTAACACTACTCTCACAAGTACTGCTACTACACCTGCTCGTTGTCAAGTAACATCTCTCACTACTGCACTACACCTGCTGGTTGTCAAGTAACATCTCTCACTACTGCACTACACCTGCTGGTTGTCAAGTAACATCTCTCACTACTGCACTACACCTGCTGGTTGTCAAGTAACATCTCTCACTACTGCACTACACCTGCTGGTTGTCAAGTAACATCTCTCACTTCTGCACTACACCTGCTGGTTGTCAAGTAACACCTCTCACTACTGCACTACACCTGCTTGTTGTCAAGTAACACCTCTCACTATTGCACTACACCTGCTGGTTGTCAAGTAACGTCTCTCACTACTGCACTACACCTGCTTGTTGTCAAGTAACACCTCTCACTATTGCACTACACCTGCTGGTTGTCAAGTAACGTCTCTCACTACTGCACTACACCTGCTGGTTGTCAAGTAACACCTCTCACTACTGCACTACATCTGCTGGTTGTAAAGTAACATCTCTCACTACTGCACTACACCTGCTGGTTGTCAAGTAACATCTGTCACTTCTGCACTACACCTGCTGGTTGTCAAGTAACACTGCACTACACCTGCTGGTTGTCTCTACTGCACTACACCTGCTGGTTGTCAAGTAACACCTCTCACTACTACTACGCCTGCTGGTTGTCAAGTAACACCTCTCACTACTGCACTACACCTGCTGGTTGTCAAGTAACACCTCTCACTACTGCACTACACCTGCTGGTTGTCAAGTAACATCTCTCACTACTGCACTACACCTGCTGGTTGTCAAGTAACATCTCTCACTACTGCACTACACCTGCTGGTTGTCAAGTAACACCTCTCACTACTGCACTACACCTGCTGGTTGTCAAGTAACACCTCTCACTACTGCACTACACCTGCTGGTTGTCAAGTAACACCTCTCACTACTGCACTACACCTGCTGGTTGTCAAGTAACATCTCTCACTACTGCACTACACCTGCTGGTTGTCAAGTAACACCTCTCACTACTGCACTACACCTGCTGGTTGTCAAGTAACATCTCTCACTACTGCACTACACCTGCTGGTTGTCAAGTAACACCTCTCACTACTGCACTACACCTGCTGGTTGTCAAGTAACATCTCTCACTACTGCACTACACCTGCTGGTTGTCAAGTAACATCTCTCACTACTGCACTACACCTGCTGGTTGTCAAGTAACACCTCTCACTACTGCACTACACCTGCTGGTTGTCAAGTAACATCTCTCACTACTGCACTACACCTGCTGGTTGTCAAGTAACGTCTCTCACTACTGCACTACACCTGCTGGTTGTCAAGTAACATCTCTCACTACTGCACTACACCTGCTGGTTGTCAAGTAACATCTCTCACTACTGCACTACACCTGCTGGTTGTCAAGTAACACCTCTCACTACTGCACTACACCTGCTGGTTGTCAAGTAACATCTCTCACTACTGCACTACACCTGCTGGTTGTAAAGTAACGCCTCCCACTACTGTACTACGCCTGCTGGTTGTCAAGTAACGCCTCTCACTACTGCACTACACCTGCTGGTTGTCAAGTAACATCTCTCACTACTGCACTACACCTGCTGGTTGTCAAGTAACATCTCTCACTACTGCACTACACCTGCTGGTTGTCAAGTAACATCTCTCACTACTGCACTACACCTGCTGGTTGTCAAGTAACATCTCTCACTACTGCACTACACCTGCTGGTTGTCAAGTAACATCTCTCACTACTGCACTACACCTGCTGGTTGTCAAGTAACATCTCTCACTACTGCACTACACCTGCTGGTTGTCAAGTAACACCTCTCACTACTGCACTACACCTGCTGGTTGTCCAGTAACATCTCTCACTACTGCACTACACCTGCTGGTTGTCAAGTAACACCTCTCACTACTGCACTACACCTGCTGGTTGTCAAGTAACATCTCTCACTACTGCACTACACCTGCTGGTTGTCAAGTAACACCTCTCACTACTGCACTACACCTGCTGGTTGTCCAGTAACTCTCTACTGCACTACACCTGCTGGTTGTTAAGTAACATCTCTCACTCTGCACCTGCTGGTTGTCTGCACTAGTAACACCTCTCACTACTACACTACACCTACTGGTTGTCAAGTAACATCTCTCACTACTTCACTACACCTGCTGGTTGTCAAGTAACATCTCTCACTACTGCACTACACCTGCTGGTTGTCAAGTAACTACTCTCACTACTGCACTACACCTGCTGGTTGTCAAGTAACGTCTCTCACTACTGCACTACACCTGCTGGTTGTCAAGTAACACCTCTCACTACTGCACTACACCTGCTGGTTGTCAAGTAACATCTCTCACTACTGCACTACACCTGCTGGTTGTCAAGTAACATCTCTCACTACTGCACTACACCTGCTGGTTGTCAAGTAACATCTCTCACTACTGCACTACACCTGCTGGTTGTCAAGTAACATCTCTCACTACTGCACTACACCTGCTGGTTGTCAAGTAACATCTCTCACTACTGCACTACACCTGCTGGTTGTCAAGTAACATCTCTCACTACTGCACTACACCTGCTGGTTGTCAAGTAACATCTCTCACTACTGCACTACACCTGCTGGTTGTCAAGTAACATCTCTCACTACTGCACTACACCTGCTGGTTGTCAAGTAACATCTCTCACTACTGCACTACACCTGCTGGTTGTCAAGTAACATCTCTCACTACTGCACTACACCTGCTGGTTGTCAAGTAACATCTCTCACTACTGCACTACACCTGCTGGTTGTCCAGTAACATCTCTCACTACTGTACTACGCCTGCTGGTTGTCAAGTAACGCCTCTCACTACTGCACTACACCTGCTGGTTGTCAAGTAACACCTCTCACTACTGCACTACACCTGCTGGTTGTCAAGTAACACCTCTCACTACTGCACTACACCTGCTGGTTGTCAAGTAACATCTCTCACTACTGCACTACACCTGCTGGTTGTCAAGTAACATCTCTCACTACTGCACTACACCTGCTGGTTGTCAAGTAACGTCTCTCACTACTGCACTACACCTGCTGGTTGTCAAGCAACACCTCTCACTACTGCACTACACCTGCTGGTTGTCAAGTAACTTCTCTCAGTACTGCACTACACCTGCTGGTTGTCAAGTAATATCTCTAACTACTGCACTACACCTGCTGGTTGTTAAGTAACATCTCTCACTACTGCACTACACCTGCTGGTTGTCAAGTAACACCTCTCACTACTGCACTACACCTGCTGGTTGTCAAGTAACATCTCTCACTACTGCACTACACCTGCTGGTTGTCAAGTAACATCTCTCACTACTGCACTACACCTGCTGGTTGTCAAGTAACACCTCTCACTACTGCACTACACCTGCTGGTTGTCAAGTAACACCTCTCACTACTGCACTACACCTGCTGGTTGTCAAGTAACGTCTCTCACTACTGCACTACACCTGCTGGTTGTCACTAGTACTACTGCACTACACCTGCTGGTTGTCAAGTAACACCTCTCACTACTGCACTACACCTGCTGGTTGTCAAGTAACACCTCTCACTACTGCACTACACCTGCTGGTTGTCAAGTAACACCTCTCACTACTGCACTACACCTGCTGGTTGTCAAGTAACATCTCTCACTACTGCACTACACCTGCTGGTTGTCAAGTAACACCTCTCACTACTGCACTACACCTGCTGGTTGTCCAGTAACATCTCTCACTACTGCACTACACCTGCTGGTTGTCAAGTAACACCTCTCACTACTGCACTACACCTGCTGGTTGTCCAGTAACATCTCTCACTACTGCACTACACCTGCTGGTTGTCAAGTAACGTCTCTCACTACTGCACTACACCTGCTGGTTGTCAAGTAACATCTCTCACTACTGTACTACACCTGCTGGTTGTCAAGTAACATCTCTCACTACTGCACTACACCTGCTGGTTGTCAAGTAACATCTCTCACTACTGCACTACACCTGCTGGTTGTCAAGTAACATCTCTCACTACTGCACTACACCTGCTGGTTGTCAAGTAACATCTCTCACTACTGCACTACACCTGCTGGTTGTCAAGTAACATCTCTCACTACTGCACTACACCTGCTGGTTGTCAAGTAACATCTCTCACTACTGCACTACACCTGCTGGTTGTCAAGTAACATCTCTCACTACTGCACTACACCTGCTGGTTGTCAAGTAACACCTCTCACTACTGCACTACACCTGCTGGTTGTCAAGTAACATCTCTCACTACTGCACTACACCTGCTGGTTGTCAAGTAACATCTCTCACTACTGCACTACACCTGCTGGTTGTCAAGTAACATCTCTCACTACTGCACTACACCTGCTGGTTGTCAAGTAACATCTCTCACTACTGCACTACACCTGCTGGTTGTCAAGTAACATCTCTCACTACTGCACTACACCTGCTGGTTGTCAAGTAACGTCTCTCTACTAACACCTGCTGGTTGTCAAGTAACATCTCTCACTACTGCACTACACCTGCTGGTTGTCAAGTAACATCTCTCACTACTGCACTACACCTGCTGGTTGTCAAGTAACATCTCTCACTACTGCACTACACCTGCTGGTTGTCAAGTAACATCTCTCACTACTGCACTACACCTGCTGGTTGTCAAGTAACATCTCTCACTACTGCACTACTCCTGCTGGTTGTCAAGTAACATCTCTCACTACTGCCCTACACCTGCTGGTTGTCAAGTAACATCTCTCACTACTGCACTACACCTGCTGGTTGTCAAGTAACATCTCTCACTACTGCACTACACCTGCTGGTTGTCAAGTAACATCTCTCACTACTGCCCTACACCTGCTGGTTGTCAAGTAACATCTCTCACTGCTGCCCTACACCTGCTGGTTGTCAAGTAACATCTCTCACTACTGCACTACACCTGCTGGTTGTCAAGTAACATCTCTCACTACTGCACTACACCTGCTGGTTGTCAAGTAACATCTCTCACTACTGCACTACACCTGCTGGTTGTCAAGTAACATCTCTCACTACTGCACTACACCTGCTGGTTGTTAAGTAACACCTCTCACTACTGCACTACACCTGCTGGTTGTCAAGTAACATCTCTCACTACTGCACTACACCTGCTGGTTGTCAAGTAACATCTCTCACTACTGCACTACACCTGCTGGTTGTCAAGTAACACCTCTCACTACTGCACTACACCTGCTGGTTGTCAAGTAACATCTCTCACTACTGCACTACACCTGCTGGTTGTCAAGTAACACCTCTCACTACTGCACTACACCTGCTGGTTGTCAAGTAACATCTCTCACTACTGCACTACACCTGCTGGTTGTCAAGTAACTTCTCTCAGTACTGCACCACACCTGCTGGTTGTTAAGTAAAGTCTCTCAGTACTGCACTACACCTGCTGGTTGTCAAGTAACATCTCTCACAACTGCACGACACCTGCTGGTTGTCAAGTAACGACTCTCACTACTGCACTACACCTGCTGGTTGTCAAGTAACATCTCTCACTACTGCACTACACCTGCTGGTTGTCAAGTAACATCTCTCACTACTGCACTACACCTGCTGGTTGTCAAGTAACATCTCTCACTACTGCACTACACCTGCTGGTTGTCAAGTAACATCTCTCACTACTGCACTACACCTGCTGGTTGTCAAGTAACATCTCTCACTACTGCACTACACCTGCTGGTTGTCAAGTAACACCTCTCACTACTGCACTACACCTGCTGGTTGTCAAGTAACATCTCTCACTACTGCACTACACCTGCTGGTTGTCCAGTAACATCTCTCACTACTGCACTACACCTGCTGGTTGTCAAGTAACATCTCTCACTACTGCACTACACCTGCTTGTTGTCAAGTAATATCCTTCACTACTGCACTACACCTGCTGGTTGTCAAGTAACGCCTCTCACTACTGTACTACGCCTGCTGGTTGTCAAGTAACGCCTCCCACTACTGTACTACGCCTGCTGGTTGTCAAGTAACACCTCTCACTACTGCACTACACCTGCTGGTTGTCAAGTAACACCTCTCACTACTGCACTACACCTGCTGGTTGTCAAGTAACATCTCTCACTACTGCACTACACCTGCTGGTTGTCAAGTAACATCTCTCACTACTGCACTACACCTGCTGGTTGTCAAGTAACATCTCTCACTACTGCACTACACCTGCTGGTTGTCAAGTAACACCTCTCACTACTGCACTACACCTGCTGGTTGTCAAGTAACATCTCTCACTACTGCACTACGCCTGCTGGTTGGCAAGTAACGTCTCTCACTACTGCACCACACCTGCTGGTTGTCAAGTAATCTCTCTCAGTACTGCACTACACCTGCTGGTTGTCAAGTAACATCTCTGACTACTGCACTACACCTGCTGGTTGTCAAGTAACATCTCTCACTACTGCACTACGCCTGCTGGTTGGCAAGTAACGTCTCTCACTACTGCACCACACCTGCTGGTTGTCAAGTAACACCTGCTGGTTGTCTCTCACTACTGCACTACACCTCCTAATTGTCAAGTAACATCTCTCACTACTGCACTACACCTGCTGGTTGTCAAGTAACACCTCTCACTACTGCACTACACCTGCTGGTTGTCAAGTAACATCTCTCACTACTGCACTACACCTGCTGGTTGTCAAGTAACATCTCTCACTACTGCACTACACCTGCTGGTTGTCAAGTAACATCTCTCACTACTGCACTACACCTGCTGGTTGTCAAGTAACATCTCTCACTACTGCACTACACCTGCTGGTTGTCAAGTAACATCTCTCACTACTGCACTACACCTGCTGGTTGTCAAGTAACACCTCTCACTACTGCACTACACCTGCTGGTTGTCAAGTAACGTCTCTCACTACTGCACTACACCTGCTGGTTGTCAAGTAACATCTCTAACTACTGCACTACACCTGCTGGTTGTCAAGTAACATCTCTCACTACTGCACTACACCTGCTGGTTGTCAAGTAACATCTCTGACTACTGCACTACACCTGCTGGTTGTCAAGTAACGCCTCTCTGCACTACTACTGCCCTACACCTGCTGGTTGTCAAGTAACATCTCTCACTACTGCACTACACCTGCTGGTTGTCAAGTAACATCTCTCACTACTGCACTACACCTGCTGGTTGTCAAGTAACACCTCTCACTACTGCACTACACCTGCTGGTTGTCAAGTAACATCTCTCACTACTGCACTACACCTGCTGGTTGTCAAGTAACATCTCTCACTACTGCACTACACCTGCTGGTTGTCAAGTAACACCTCTCACTACTGCACTACACCTGCTGGTTGTCAAGTAACATCTCTCACTACTGCACTACACCTGCTGGTTGTCAAGTAACATCTCTCACTACTGCACTACACCTGCTGGTTGTCAAGTAACATCTCTCAGTACTGCACTACACCTGCTGGTTGTCAAGTAACATCTCTCACAACTGCACGACACCTGCTGGTTGTCAAGTAACGTCTCTCAGTACTGCACTACACCTGCTGGTTGTCAAGTAACATCTCTCACAACTGCACGACACCTGCTGGTTGTCAAGTAACGTCTGTCAGTACTGCACTACACCTGCTGGTTGTCAAGTATCTTCTCTCACTACTGCACTACACCTCTTGGTTTTCCAGTAACATCTCTCACTACTGCACTACACCTGCTGGTTGGCAAGTAACATCTCTCACTGCTGCACTACACCTGCTCTCATCTCTACTGCACTACTACCTGCTGGTTGTCAAGTAACATCTCTCACTACTCTCACTACACTGGTTGTCAAGTAACATCTCACCTGCTGGTTGTCAAGTAACTTCTCTCACTACTGCACTACACCTGCTGGTTGTCAAGTAACGCCTCTCACTACTGCACTACACCTGCTGGTTGTCAAGTAACATCTCTCACTACTGCACTACACCTGCTGGTTGTCAAGTAACATCTCTCACTACTGCACTACACCTGCTGGTTGTCAAGTAACATCTCTCACTACTGCACTACACCTGCTGGTTGTCAAGTAACACCTCTCACTACTGCACTACACCTGCTGGTTGTCAAGTAACATCTCTCACTACTGCACTACACCTGCTGGTTGTCAAGTAACACCTCTCACTACTGCACTACACCTGCTGGTTGTCAAGTAACACCTCTCACTACTGCACTACACCTGCTGGTTGTCAAGTAACACCTCTCACTACTGCACTACACCTGCTGGTTGTCAAGTAACATCTCTCACTACTGCACTACACCTGCTGGTTGTCAAGTAACACCTCTCACTACTGCACTACACCTGCTGGTTGTCAAGTAACATCTCTCACTACTGCACTACACCTGCTGGTTGTCAAGTAACGCCTCCCACTACTGTACTACGCCTGCTGGTTGTCAAGTAACACCTCTCACTACTGCACTACACCTGCTGGTTGTCAAGTAACACCTCTCACTACTGCACTACACCTGCTGGTTGTCAAGTAACATCTCTCACTACTGCACTACACCTGCTGGTTGTCAAGTAACATCTCTCACTACTGCACTACACCTGCTGGTTGTCAAGTAACACCTCTCACTACTGCACTACACCTGCTGGTTGTCAAGTAACATCTCTCACTACTGCACTACACCTGCTGGTTGTCAAGTAACATCTCTCACTACTGCACTACACCTGCTGGTTGTCAAGTAACATCTCTCACTACTGCACTACACCTGCTGGTTGTCAAGTAACATCTCTCACTACTGCACTACACCTGCTGGTTGTAAAGTAACATCTCTCACTACTGCACTACACCTGCTGGTTGTCAAGTAACATCTCTCACTACTGCACTACACCTGCTGGTTGTCAAGTAACATCTCTCACTACTGCACTACACCTGCTGGTTGTCAAGTAACACCTCTCACTACTGCACTACACCTGCTGGTTGTCAAGTAACACCTCTCACTACTGCACTACACCTGCTGGTTGTCAAGTAACATCTCTCACTACTGCACTACACCTGCTGGTTGTCAAGTAACATCTCTCACTACTGCACTACACCTGCTGGTTGTCAAGTAACATCTCTCACTACTGCACTACACCTGCTGGTTGTCAAGTAACATCTCTCACTACTGCACTACACCTGCTGGTTGTCAAGTAACACCTCTCACTACTGCACTACACCTGCTGGTTGTCCAGTAACATCTCTCACTACTGCACTACACCTGCTTGTTGTCAAGTAATATCCTTCACTACTGCACTACAATACTACACCTGCTCAAGTAACACTACTACTGCCCTACACCTGCTGGTTGTCAAGTAACACCTCTCACTACTGCACTACACTTTCTGGTTGTCCAGTAACATCTCTCACTACTGCACTACACCTGCTGGTTGTCAAGTAACACCTCTCACTACTGCACTACACCTGCTCGTTGTCAAGTAACGTCTCTCAGTACTGCACTACACCTGCTGGTTGTCAAGTAACGTCTCTCAATACTGCCCTACACCTGCTGGTTGTCAAGTAACATCTCTCACTACTGCACCACACCTGCTGGTTGTCAAGTAACATCTCTTACTACTGCACTGCACCTGCTGGTTGTCAAGTAACACCTCTCATTACTGCACTACACCTGCTGGTTGTCAAGTAACATCTCTCACTACTGCACTACACCTGCTGTAACATCTCTCACTACTGCTACTACTACCTGCTGGTTGTCAAGTAACACCTCTCACTACTGCACTACACCTGCTGGTTGTCAAGTAACACCTCTCACTACTGCACTACACCTGCTGGTTGTCAAGTAATGTCTCTCACTACTGCACTACACCTGCTGGTTGTCAAGTAACACCTCTCACTATTGCACTACACCTGCTGGTTGTCCAGTAACATCTCTCACTACTGCACTACACCTGCTTGTTGTCAAGTAATATCCTTCACTACTGCACTACACCTGCTGGTTGTCAAGTAACGCCTCTCACTACTGTACTACGCCTGCTGGTTGTCAAGTAACATCTCTCACTACTGCACTACACCTGCTGGTTGTCAAGTAACATCTCTCACTACTGCACTACACCTGCTGGTTGTCAAGTAACATCTCTCACTACTGCACTACACCTGCTGGTTGTCAAGTAACATCTCTCACTACTGCACTACACCTGCTGGTTGTCAAGTAACATCTCTCACTACTGCACTACACCTGCTGGTTGTCAAGTAACATCTCTCACTACTGCACTACGCCTGCTGGTTTGTCAAGTACTGCACTACACCTGCTGGTTGTCAGTCTCTCACTACTGCACTACACCTGCTGGTTGTCAAGTAACATCTCTCACTACTGCACTACACCTGCTGGTTGTCACTACTGTACTACGCCTGCTGGTTGTCAAGTAACGCCTCTCACTACTGCACTACACCTGCTGGTTGTTAAGTAACATCTCTCACTACTGCACTACACCTGCTGGTTGTCAAGTAACACCTCTCACTATTGCACTACACCTGCTGGTTGTCAAGTAACGTCTCTCAGTACTGCACTACACCTGCTGGTTGTCAAGTAACGTCTCTCAGTACTGCACTACACCGGCTGGTTGTCAAGTAACACCTCTCTCTACTGCACCACACCTGCTGGTTGTTAAGTAAAGTCTCTCAGTACTGCACTACACCTGCTGGTTGTCAAGTAACATCTCTCACAACTGCACGACACCTGCTGGTTGTCAAGTAACGTCTGTCAGTACTGCACTACACCTGCTGGTTGTCAAGTATCTTCTCTCACTACTGCACTACACCTCTTGGTTTTCCAGTAACATCTCTCACTAGTGCACCGCACCTGCTGGTTGGAAAGTAACGCCTCTCACTACTGTACTAGACCTGCTGGTTGTCAAGTAACGTCTCTCAGTACTGCCCTACACCTGCTGGTTGTCAAGTAACGCCTCTCACTACTGCACTACACCTGCTGGTTGTCAAGTAACATCTCTCACTACTGCACTACACCTGCTGGTTGTCAAGTAACATCTCTCACTACTGCACTACACCTGCTGGTTGTCAAGTAACTTCTCTCACTACTGCACTACACCTGCTGGTTGTCAAGTAACACAGCAGTATCTCACTACTGATTACTACACCTGCTGGTTGTCAAGTACACACAGTCCACCCCTACACTCACGCACACACACACACACACACACACAGCCCACTCCTACACTCACGCACACACACACACACCCCACCCCTACACTCACGCACACACACACACACCCCACCCCTACACTCACGCACACACACACACAGCCCACCCTCACATTCACACACACACACCAACATGTGTGATGAATGGTTTGAAAAACCGACATGTTGAAGATTGAGACACTTATGCAGCATATGGGAATCTTTATTCAGGAAACGTTTCGCCACACAGTGGCTTCATCAGTCCAATACAAAGAGGAAGGCGTAAGGAGAGGAGGAGTATGAGGTAATCAGTCCCTCAACCTGGAGTCGATGTGTTCAGTCCATCAATCTTGTAGAATGTACAGCATAGGGCCGTAGACGTGGCTTATATACTGTAGTGAGGTGACTTGAAGCAGGTGGAGGCGGGGTCATAGTGGTACCATCCACTAGTCGAAGTAGGTCTTCGTCCAAAGGTTGAACAAGTGTTGAAGAATTCTTTGTAACAAGATCCCATGATGCTTCAGTGTCTGACAGTTGTGATGAATGGTTTGAAAAACCGACAAGTTGAAGATTGAGACACTTATGCATCATCATGGGATCTTGTTACAAAGAATTCTTCAACACTTGTTCAACCTTTGGACGAAGACCTACTTCGACTAGTGGATGGTACCACTATGACCCCGCCTCCGCCTGCTTCACCTCACCTCACTACAGTATATAAGCCACGTCTACGGCCCTATGCTGTACATTCTACAAGATTGATGGACTGAACACATCGACTCCAGGCTGAGGGACTGATTACCTCAAACTCCTCCTCTCCTTGCGCCTTTCTACTTTGTATTGGACTCATGAAGCCACTGTTTGCGAAACGTTTCCTGAATAAAGATTCCCATACGTTGCATAAGTGTCTCAATCCACACACCAACATGTTCTCCTGTATTCCCAATGAAATCTAATGTGTACGGTTACCTATCTTCTCTGTTCTCACTATATTCCCATTTTTGCTGTTATTATTATTATTATTATTATTATTATTATTATTATTATTATTATTATTATTATTATTATTATTATTATTATTATTATTATTATTATTATTATTATATTCATAGAAAAGCGCTAAACCAGCACGAGCCACACAGCACTCGGTATTTGGAGGTTTTATCCGAGGAAGGAAGACGATAGCTTCCATTCCTTGGATCAGAAGCCTTCCTCCAGCATGAGGGACCCCACCCACCCCTAAAACCTAGAGGATAGAAATAGAATTAGATGTAGAAATAGCTTTAGCTTGAGACTGAAGATATATAGGAACACGACAGTAGGATCCAGTCACTGATAACACGAGACGAAGGTTCAAGTCCGCACGGCGACCAGGTGTGTGTACCTCAGAGTTGCTGGACCACCAGTGTGGTCTTGAGGACCAGGTGTGTGTACCTCAGTGTTGCTGGTCCACCAGTGGGGTCTTGAGGACCAGGTGTGTGTAACTCAGTGCTGCTGGTCCACCAGTGTGGTCTTGAGGACCAGGTGTGTGTACTTCAGTGTTGCTGGACCACCAGTGTGGTCTTGAGGACCAGGTGCGTGTATCTCAGTGGCCCTGGTCCACCAGTATGGTCTTGAGGACCAGGTTTGTGTAGCTCAGTGTTGCTGGTCCACCATTGTGGTCTTGAGGACCAGGTATGTGTACCTCAGTGATGCTGGTCCATCATTGTGGTCTTGAGAACCAGGTGTGTGTACCTCAGCGTTGTTGGTCCACCAGTGTGGTCTTGTAGACCATGTATGTGTACCTCAGTGTTGCTGGTCCACCAGTGTGGTCTTGGGGACCAGGTGTGTGTGCGCCTCAGTGTTGCTGGTAGACCAGTGAGGTCTTGAGGACCAGGTGTGTGTGCCTCATCGTTGCTGGTCCACCAGTGTGGTCTTGAGGACCACGGTGTATATCTCAGTGTTACTGGTCCTCGCACGAGTGTTTCACACATAAGGGGTGTCATACACCAGGTGTGTCACACGTCACACACAGTTATATAGTCAAGGACGGTCAGATTTGTTTTGTTACAACTACACAGAGAGAAAGAGAGAGAGAGAGAGAGAGAGAGAGAGAGAGAGAGAGAGAGAGAGAGAGAGAGAGAGAGAGACAGATAGACAGACAGACAGACAGACAGACAGACTGACAGACAGACAGACAGTCAGACAGACAGACAGAGAGAGAGTAGCAGGCAGTGAGGTAGTTGATCACCCATAGCCTCCCTCTCTAACAACCATCCTGCCCACACTTCTCACCTTCCTTCTTTCTCTCTCTAATATAATTCACTGATAATTGAGATTACACAGACTACAGCCCCGGGCGTCAGGGTGTAGTTACGAGGGTGTCTGTACTCGTGCACCTCCACCTTGTTAGTCCTCCTTCACTGAAGCTCTGCAAAGTACTTTTGTGATTTGAAGCTGTAAGCAATATATATATATATATATATATATATATATATATATATATATATATATATATATATATATATATATATATATATATATATATATATATATATGTATGTGTGTGTGTGTGTGTGTGTGTGTGTTGCTGGAATAAGTCAGTGTTGGAGGTAGCTGAGGTAGGTCAGTGTTGGAGGTAGCTGAGGTAGGTCAGTGTTGGAGGTAGCTGAGGTAGGTCAGTTTTGAAGGTAGATGAGGTAGGTCAGTTTTGAAGGTAGATGAGGAAGGTCAGTGTTGAAGGTAGATGAGGAAGGTCAGTGTTGAAGGTAGATGAGGAAGGTCAGTGTTGAAGGTAGATGAGGTAGGTCAGTGTTGAAGGTAGATGAGGTAGGTCAGTTTTGAAGGTAGATGAGGAAGGTCAGTGTTGAAGGTAGATGAGGAAGGTCAGTGTTGAAGGTAGATGAGGTAGGTCAGTGTTGAAGGTAGATGAGGTAGGTCAGTTTTGAAGGTAGATGAGGAAGGTCAGTGTTGAAGGTAGATGAGGAAGGACAGTGTTGAAGGTAGATGAGGTAGGTCAGTGTTGAAGGTAGATGAGGAAGGTCAGTGTTGAAGGTAGATGAGGAAGGTCAGTGTTGAAGGTAGATGAGGTAGGTCAGTGTTGAAGGTAGATGAGGTAGGTCAGTGTTGAAGGTAGATGAGGAAGGTCAGTGTTGAAGGTAGATGAGGTAGGTCAGTGTTGAAGGTAGCTGAGGTAGGTCAGTGTTGAAGGTAGATGAGGTAGGTCAGTGTTGAAGGTAGATGAGGTAGGTCAGTGTTGAAGGTAGATGAGGAAGGTCAGTGTTGAAGGTAGATGAGGTAGGTCAGTTTTGAAGTTAGATGAGGAAGGTCAGTGTTGAAGGTAGATGAGGAAGGTCAGTGTTCAAGGTAGATGAGGTAGGTCAGTGTTGAAGGTAGATGAGGTAGGTCAGTTTTGAAGGTAGACGAGGAAGGTCAGTGTTGAAGGTAGATGAGGAAGGTCAGTGTTGAAGGTAGATGAGGTAGGTCAGTGTTGAAGGTAGATGAGGTAGGTCAGTGTTGAAGGTAGATGAGGAAGGTCAGTGTTGAAGGTAGATGAGGTAGGTCAGTGTTGAAGGTAGCTGAGGTAGGTCAGTGTTGAAGGTAGATGAGGTAGGTCAGTGTTGAAGGTAGATGAGGAAGGTCAGTGTTGAAGGTAGATGAGGTAGGTCAGTGTTGAAGGTAGCTGAGGTAGGTCAGTGTTGAAGGTAGATGAGGTAGGTCAGTGTTGAAGGTAGATGAGGAAGGTCAGTGTTGAAGGTAGATGAGGTAGGTCAGTGTTGAAGGTAGCTGAGGTAGGTCAGTGTTGAAGGTAGATGAGGTAGGTCAGTGTTGAAGGTAGATGAGGAAGGTCAGTGTTGAAGGTAGATGAGGTAGGTCAGTGTTGAAGGTAGATGAGGTAGGTCAGTGTTGAAGGTAGATGAGGTAGGTCAGTGTTGAAGGTAGATAAGGTAGGTCAGTGTTGAAGGTAGATGAGGTAGGTCAGTGTTGAAGGTAGATGAGGAAGGTCAGTGTTGAAGGTAGATGAGGTAGGTCAGTGTTGAAGGTAGCTGAGGTAGGTCAGTGTTGAAAGTAGCTGAGGTAGGTCAGTGTTGAAGGTAGATGAGGAAGGTCAGTGTTGAAGGTAGATGAGGTAGGTCAGTGTTGAAGGTAGATGAGGAAGGTCAGTGTTGAAGGTAGATGAGGTAGGTCAGTGTTGAAGGTAGCTGAGGTAGGTCAGTGTTGAAAGTAGCTGAGGTAGGTCAGTGTTGAAGGTAGATGAGGAAGGTCAGTGTTGAAGGTAGATGAGGTAGGTCAGTGTTGAAGGTAGATGAGGAAGGTCAGTGTTGAAGGTAGATGAGGTAGGTCAGTGTTGAAGATAGATGAGGTAGGTCAGTGTTGAAGGTAGATGAGGTAGGTCAGTGTTGAAGGTAGATGAGGTAGGTCAGTGTTGAAGGTAGATGAGGTAGGTCAGTGTTGAAGGTAGATGAGGAAGGTCAGTGTTGAAGGTAGATGAGGTAGGTCAGTGTTGAAGGTAGCTGAGGTAGGTCAGTGTTGAAAGTAGCTGAGGTAGGTCAGTGTTGAAGGTAGATGAGGAAGGTCAGTGTTGAAGGTAGATGAGGTAGGTCAGTGTTGAAGGTAGATGAGGTAGGTCAGTGTTGAAGGTAGCTGAGGAAGGTCAGTGTTGAAGGTAGATGAGGAAGGTCAGTGTTGAAGGTAGATGAGGTAGGTCAGTGTTGAAGGTAGATGAGGAAGGTCAGTGTTGAAGGTAGATGAGGTAGGTCAGTGTTGAAGGTAGCTGAGGTAGGTCAGTGTTGAAGGTAGATGAGGTAGGTCAGTGTTGAAGGTAGATGAGGTAGGTCAGCGTTGAAGGTAGCTGAGGTAGGTCAGTGTTGAAGGTAGATGAGGTAGGTCAGCGTTGAAGGTAGCTGAGGTAGGTCAGTGTTGAAAGTAGCTGAGGTAGGTCAGTGTTGAAGGTAGATGAGGTAGGTCAGTGTTGAAAGTAGCTGAGGTAGGTCAGTGTTAAAGGTAGCTGAGGTAGGTCATTGTTGAAGGTAGCTGAGGTAGGTCAGTGTTGAAGGTAGCTGAGGTAGGTCAGTGTTGGAGGTAACTGAGGTAGGTCAGTGTTGGAGGTAACTGAGGTAGGTCAGTGTTGGAGGTAGCTAAGGTAGGTCAGTGTTGGAGGTAACTGAGGTAGGTCAGTGTTGAAGGTAGCTGAGGTAGGTCAGTGTGGAAAGTAGCTGAGGTAGGTCAGTGTTGATGGTAGCTGAGGTAGGTCAGTGTTGATGGCAGCTGAGGTAGGTCAGTGTTGAAGGTAGCTAAGGTAGGTCAGTGTTGGAGGTAACTGAGGTAGGTCAGTGTTGAAAGTAGATGAGCTAGGTCAGTGTTGATGGCAGCTGAGGTAGGTCAGTGTTGAAGGTAGCTGAGGTAGGTCAGTGTTGATGGTAGCTGAGGTAGGTCAGTGTTGGAGGTAGCTGAGGTAGGTCAGTGTTGATGGTAGCTGAGGTAGGTCAGTGTTGATGGTAGCTGAGGTAGGTCAGTGTTGATGGTAGCTGAGGTAGGTCAGTGTTGATGGTAGCTGAGGTAGGTCAGTGTTGATGGTAGCTGAGGTAGGTCAGTGTTGGAGGTAACTGAGGTAGGTCGGTGTTGAAGGTAGCTGAGGTAGGTCAGTGTTGGAGGGAGCAAGGGTAGGTCAGTGTTGGAGGTAACTGAGGTAGGTCAGTGTTGAAGGTAGCTGAGGTAGGTCAGTGTTGAAGGTAGCTGAGGAAGGTCAGTGTTGTAATTAACTGAGGTAGGTCAGTGTTGGAGGTAGCAAGGGAAGGTCAGTGTTGATGGTAGCTGAGGTAGGTCAGTGTTGATGGTAGCTGAGGTAGGTCAGTGTTGATGGTAGCTGAGGTAGGTCAGTGTTGATGGTAGCTGAGGTAGGTCAGTGTTGATGGTAGCTGAGGTAGGTCAGTGTTGATGGTAGCTGAGGTAGGTCAGTGTTGAAGGTAGCTGAGGTAGGTCAGTGTTGGAGGTAACTGAGGTAGGTCAGTGTTGGAGGTAGCAAGGGTAGGTCAGTATTGAAGGTAGCTGAGGTAGGTCAGTGTTGAAGGTAGCTGAGGTAGGTCAGTGTTGGAGGTAACTGAGGTAGGTCAGTGTTGGAGGTAACTGAGGTAGTACAGTGTTGGAGGTAGCTGAGGTAGGTCAGTGTTGAAGGAAGCTGAGGTAGGTCAGTGTTGAAGGTAGCTGAGGTAGGTCAGTGTTGAAGGTATCTTAGGTAGCTCAGTGTTGGAGGTAGCAAGGGTAGGTCAGTGTTGTAGGTAGCTGAGGAAGGTCAGTGTTAAAGGGAGCTGAGGCAGGTCAGTGTTGAAGGTAGCTGAGGTAGGTCAGTGTTGATAATAGCTGAGGTAGGTCGGTGTTGATGGCAGCTGAGATAGGTCAGTGTTGGAGGTAGCAAGGGTAGGTCAGTGTTGTAGGTAGCTGAGGAAGGTCGGTGTTAAAGGTAGCTGAGGTAGGTCAGTGTTAAAGGTAGCTGAGGTAGGTCAGTGTTGAAGGTAGCTGAGGTAGGTCAGTCTTGAAGGAAGCTGAGGTAGGTCAGTGTTGGAGGTAGCTGATGTAGGTCAGTGTTGAAGATAGCTGAGGTAGGTCAGTGTTGGAGGTAACTGAGGTAGGTCAGTGTTGGAGGTAACTGAGGTAGGTCAGTGTTGGAGGTAGCTGAGGTAGGTCAGTGTTGAAGGTAACTGAGGTAGGTCAGTGTTGAAGGTAGCTGAGGTAGGTCAGTCTTGAAGGAAGCTGAGGTAGGTCAGTGTTGGAGGTAGCTGAGGTAGGTCAGTGTTAAAGGTAGCTGAGGTAGGTCAGTGTTGGAGGTAGCTGAGGTAGGTCAGTGTTGGAGGTAGCTGAGGTAGGTCAGTGTTGGAGGTAGCTGAGGTAGGTCAGTGTTGGAGGTAGCTGAGGTAGGTCAGTGTTGAAGGTAGCTGTGGTAGGTCAGTGTTGAAGGTAGCTGAGGTAGGTCACTGTTGGAGGTTGATGATGTAGGTCAGTGTTGAAGGTAGCTGAGGTAGGTCAGTGTTGAGGGTAGCTGAGGTAGGTCAGTGTTGAAGGTAGCTGAGGTAGGTCACTGTTGGAGGTTGATGATGTACGTCAGTGTTGAAGGTAGCTGAGGTAGGTCACTGTTGGAGGTTGATGATGTAGGTCAGTGTTGAAGGTAACTGAGGTAGGTCACTGTTGGACGTTGATGATGTAGGTCAGTGTTGAAGGTAGCTGAGGTAGGTCACTGTTGGAGGTTGATGATGTAGGTCAGTGTTGAAGGTAGCTGAGGTAGGTCAGTGTTGAAGGTAGCTGAGGTAGGTCACTGTTGGAGGTTGATGATGTAGGTCAGTGTTGAAGGTAGATGAGGTAGGTCAGTGTTCGAGGTTGATGATGTAGGTCAGTGTTGAAGGTAGCTGAGGTAGGTCAGTGTTGGAGGTAGCTGAGGTACGTCAGTGTTGAAGGTAGCTGAGGTAGGTCAGTGTTGAAGGTAGCTGAGGTAGGTCAGTGTTGAAGGTAGCTGAGGTAGGTCAGTGTTGGACTAAGATGATTGACGTCAGTGTTGAAGGTAGCTGAGGCAGGTCAGTGTTGGAGGTAGCTGAGGTAGGTCAGTGTTGAAGCTAGCTGAAGTAGGTCAGTGTTGAAGGCAGCTGAGGTAGGTCAGTGTTGGAGGTAGCTGAGGTAGGTCAGTGTTCGAGGTAGCTGAGGTAGGCCAGTGTTGAAGGTAGCTGAGAGGTAGGTCAGTGTTGGGATAGCTGAGGTAGAGCAGTGTTGAAGGTAGCTGAGGTAGGTCAGTGTTGGAAGTAGCTGAGGTAGGTCAGTGTTGGAGGTACCTGAGGTAGGTCAGTGTCGGAGGTAGCTGAGGTATGTCAGTGTTAGAGGTAGCTGAGGTAGGTCAGTGTTGGAGGCAGCTGAGGTAGGTCAGTGTTGGCGGTAGCTGAGGTAGGTCAGTGTTCGAGGTAGCTGAGGTAGGTCAGTGTTCGAGGTAGCTGAGGTAGGTCAGTGTTGGAGGTAGCTGAGGTAGGTCAGTGTTGAAGGTAGCTGAGGTAGGTCAGTGTTGGAGGTAACTGAGGTAGGTCAGTGTTGGAGGTAGCTGAGGTAGGTCAGTGTTGAAGCCAGCTCAAGTAGGTCAGTGTTGAAGGTAGCTGAGGTAGGTCAGTGTTGGAATAGCTGAGGTAGGTCAGATTTGGAGGTAGGTGAGGTAGGTCAGTGTTGGAGGTAGCTGAGGTAGGTCAGTGTTGGAGGTAGCTGAGGTAGGTCAGTGTTCGAGGTAGCTGAGGTAGGTCAGTGTTGGAGGTAGCTGAGGTAGGTCAGTGTTCGAGGTAGCTGAGGAAGGTCAGTGTTGGAGGTAGCTGAGGTAGGTCAGTGTTGGAAGTAGCTGAGGTAGGTCAGTGTTGGAGGTAGCTGAGGATGGTCAGTGTTGGAGGTACCTGAGGTAGGTCAGTGTCGGAGGTAGCTGAGGTATGTCAGTGTTAGAAGTAGCTGAGGTAGGTCAGTGTTGGAGGTAGCTTAGGTAGGTCAGTATTGGCGGTAGCTGAGGTAAGTCAGTGTTCGAGGTAGATGAGGTAGGTCAGTGTTCGAGGTAGATGAGGTAGGTCAGTGTTCGAGATAGCTGAGGTAGGTCAGTGTTCGAGGTAGCTGAGGTAGGTCAGCGTTCGAGGTAGCTGAGGTAGGTCAGTGTTGGAGATAGCTGAGGTAGGTCAGTGTTGGAGGTAGCTGAGGAAGGTCAGTGTTGGAGGTAGCTGAGGTAGGTCAGTGTTGGAGGTAGCTGAGGTAGGTCAGTGTTGGAGGTAGCTGAGGTAGGTCAGTGTTGGAGGTAGCTGAGGTAGGTCAGTGTTGGAGGTAGCTGAGGTATGTCATTGTTGGAGGTAGCTGAGGTATGTCAGTGTTGGAGGTAGCTGAGGTATGTCAGTGTTGGAGGTAGCTGAGGTATGTCAGTGTTGGAGGTAGCTGAGGTATGTCAGTGTTGGAGGTAGCTGAGGTAGGTCAGTGTTGGAGGTAGCTGAGGTATGTCAGTGTTGGAGGTAGCAAGGGTAAGTCACACACCTGAGGCACAACAAGCACCTTTGGATATTAGTGATTAACACAACTGAAAGAACAAGATACGGTACGTACCAGGAACCAGAACTCGAACCCCATCCTTCCACCCTGCAAGTATATATAGATAGTACGTACCCAGGAACAAGGACTCGAACCCCCTCATCCCACCCTACAGGTACAAATAGGTAGACACATACACACGTTTCAAAACCTCTGTATAACAGTAAAGTCACCTTGGCACGTGAGTTAAGTGCTGGTCTAGACAGAGACTATCTACCTCTCACTGAAGAAGGTTGCAAGACAGCATCAGGGGTTCAAGATCAAACATAAAGGCTTTGGAGTTTATTGAGCCTCGAGACATTCTTGACAACTAATCTCACTTTGTCCCTAATTAAAGTATCTAACAATATTCTCTTATTTCTGCGTTCTTGGGAATGTGATTGATAAGTCAAGAATACTAGTATCGAGAACATTACCACCAAGAATACTACCATCAAGAATACTACCATCAAGAATACTACCATCAAGAATACTACCATCAAGAATACTACCATCAAGAATACTACCATCAAGAATACTACCATCAAGAATATTACCATCAAGAATACTACCATCAAGAATACTACCATCAAGAATACTACCATCAAGAATATTACCATCAAGAATATTACCATCAAGAATACTACCATCAAGAATACTACCATCAAGAATATTACCATCAAGAATACTAACATCAAGAATACTGCCATCAAAAATATTACTATCAAGAATATTACTATCAAGAATACTACCATCAAGAATACTACCATCAAGAATATTACTATCAAGAATACTACCATCAAGAATATTACTATCAAGAATATTACTATCAAGAATACTACCATCAAGAATACTACCATCAAGAATATTACTATCAAGAATACTACCATCAAGAATATTACTATCAAGAATATTACCATCAAGAATACTACCATCAAGAATACTACCATCAAGAATATTACCATCAAGAATACTACCATCAAGAATACTACCATCAAGAATACTACCATCAAGAATACTACCATCAAGAATACTACCATCAAGAATATTACCATCAAGAATACTACCATCAAGAATACTACCATCAAGAATATTACCATCAAGAATACTACCATCAAGAATACTACCATCAAGAATACTACCATCAAGAATATTACCATCAAGAATATTACCATCAAGAATACTACCATCAAGAATACTACCATCAAGAATATTACCATCAAGAATACTACCATCAAGAATACTACCATCAAGATATACTATCAAGAATATTACTATCAAGAATACTACCATCAAGAATACTACCATCAAGAATATTACTATCAAGAATACTACCATCAAGAATATTACTATCAAGAATATTACTATCAAGAATACTACCATCAAGAATACTACCATCAAGAATATTACTATCAAGAATACTACCATCAAGAATATTACCATCAAGAATACTACCATCAAGAATACTACCATCAAGAATACTACCATCAAGAATATTACCATCAAGAATAATAACATCAAGAATACTACCATCAAGAATACTACCATCAAGAATACTACCATCAAGAATACTAACATCAAGAATACTAACATCAAGAATACTACCATCAAGAATACTACCATCAAGAATACTACCATCAAGAATACTAACATCAAGAATACTACCATCAAGAATATTACCATCAAGAATATTACCATCAAGAATACTACCATCAAGAATACTACCATCAAGAATACTACCATCAAGAATATTACCATCAAGAATACTACCATCAAGAATACTACCATCAAGAATACTACCATAAAGAATACTACCATCAAGAATATTACCATCAAGAATACTAACATCAAGAATACTACCATCAAGAATACTACCATCAAGAATATTACTATCAAGAATATTACTATCAAGAATACTAACATCAAGAAAACTACCATCAAGAATATTACTATCAAGAATACTACCATCAAGAATATTACTATCAAGAATATTACTATCAAGAACATTACTATCAAGAATATTACCATCAAGAATACTACCATGAAGAATACTACCATCAAGAATACTACCATCAAGAATATTAAAATCAAGAATACTACCATCAAGAATATTACCATCTAAAATACTACCATCAAGAATACTACCATCAAGAATACTACCATCAACAATACTACCATCAACAATACTACCATCAAGAATATTAAAATCAAGAATACTACCATCAAGAATATTAAAATCAAGAATACTACCATCAAGAATACTACCATCAAGAATATTAAAATCAAGAATACTACCATCAAGAATATTAAAATCAAGAATACTACCATCAAGAATATTACCATCAAGAATACTACCATCAAGAATATTACCATCAAGAATACTACCATCAAGAATATTAAAATCAAGAATATTACCATCAAGAATACTACCATCAAGAATATTACCATCAAGAATATTAAAATCAAGAATACTACCATCAAGAATATTAAAATCAAGAATACTACCATCAAGAATATTACCATCAAGAATACTACCATCAAGAATATTACCATCAAGAATATTACCATCAAGAATACTACCATCAAGAATATTACCATCAAGAATATTACCATCAAGAATATTACCATCAAGAATACTACCATCAAGAATATTACCGTCAAGAATACTACCATCAAGAATACTACCATCAAGAATACTACCATCAAGAATATTACCATCAAGAATACTACCATCAAGAATATTACCATCAAGAATACTAAAATCAAGAATACTACCATCAAGAATACTACCATCAAGAATATTACCATCAAGAATATTAAAATCAAGAATACTACCATCAAGAATACTAACATCAAGAATACTACCATCAAGAATATTACCATCAAGAATACTACCATCAAGAATATTACCATCAAGAATACTACCATTTATTTATTTATTTATTTATTATAAATTTGTGCACACATACAGAGGTACAAAAAAATACAGATAAGAGCAGTATGCCAAAGCCACTTATACTATGCATAGCATTACGGGCTGGCTTAAAATTAACTTAAGATTAATTAAGCAATGATGAAGTCAGTGATAAAACATTAATGTAAACAGATTACTATAAAGCACAAGTGAGTATTACAAAGACAGGTCATATGAAGGATTCTGTTAGGTAGTGTATTTAAAAAATAATAAAGTTAGATTGGGTTTTAGGTTTAACATTTATGTGATATAATTGTGAGAAACATTTAAGATATACAATTTATAAGGTTCAGTTATTCAGTATTTATTTGGTTTTGGGTGAGTAAGTGATCTTTGAGTAGAGACTTGAATTTATAAACAGGAAGTGTTTCTTTTATATTTACAGGTAATGAATTCCAGATTTTAGGGCCTTTTATGTGCATTGAGTTTTTGCATAGTGTGAGATGAACACGAGGAACATCAAAGAGTGATCTGTGCCTTGTGTTATGGTCATGTGTTCTGTTGAGGTTGGCAAGGAGATGTTTGAGGGGAGGGTTAATATCAGAGTTAAGTGTTCTATGTATGTAATAGGTGCAGTAATAAGTATGGATGTTTTGTATGGTGAGTAGGTTTAGTGTATTGAATATTGGTGGAGTGTGCTGCCTGTAGTGAGAATTTGTTATCATTCTAACTGCAGCCTTTTGTTGGGTAATTAGTGGTCTGAGATGGTTAACTGTTGTTGAGCCCCATGCACAAATTCCATAGGTGAGATAGGGGTAAATAAGAGAGTGATATAGGGCCAGGAGGGCTGACTGTGGAACATAGTACCGTATCTTCGATAGTATGCCTACAGTCTTGGAAATTTTCTTAGAAATTTGTTGTATATGTGTATGAAATTTGAGTCTATTATCAAGGTGGATTCCTAAGAATTTTCCCTCTGTTAGCTTTGTGATAGGTGATCCGTTTATCATTATGTTAAGAGGGACATCTGTAGCTCTGTTACCAAACTGAATGAAGTAGGTTTTGTCAATGTTTAGTGTAAGTTTGTTAGTCCTCATCCAGGTAGATATTTTCTGTAATTCGGTATTTACAGTATTGGCTAGTGTGACTGGGCTCGGGTGAGAGAAGACGTATGTAGTGTCATCTGCAAATAGTGTGGGTTTGAGTAATTGCGAAGCATTTGGAAGGTCATTTATGTATAGGAGAAAGAGAAGAGGGCCAAGGACACTTCCCTGTGGGACACCAACTGTAATTGGTTGCGCAGAAGAGTTTGCCCCATTTGCGTACACATATTGGCTTCTGTTGCTGAGGTATGACTTGAGGTAATTGAGGGAGTGCCCTCTTATACCATAGTGTGACAATTTTACGTGGAGCAAGTCATGGTCAACTGTATCAAAAGCTTTACGTAAGTCAATGAAGATCCCCAGTGGGACTTCTTTTTTCTCTATTGCAGTGTATATATGTTCTAGCATGTGTATAATAGCATCATTAGTATTTTTATTAGGCCTGAATCCAAATTGGCAGGGGTTGAGTATGTTCTGGGAGATAAGGTAGGAGTAGATTCGTTTATGAATTAGTTTTTCAAAGATTTTTGAGAGAGGGTGTAAGTTGGATATTGGCCTATAGTTATTCAACTCTGTTTGGTCTCCTCCTTTGTGGATCGGGGTGACCCTTGCTATTTTGAGTACTGTAGGGAAGGTGGAGGATTCAATGGATTTGTTAAAGAGTGTTGCAATGATTGGAGATAGCACTTGTGACACTTTTTTATATATAAAGGGTGGTAAGGTACTTAAATCTCCTGCCTTGTTTTTTAGTGCATTGATAATAAGGGAGACTTCGTATGGGTTAGTCGGAGCTAGGAACAGTGTGTTCGGGTAGTTGTCGGTGAGGTAGTTATTTGGTGGGGTATCTGAGCTTGGGATTTTATGGGCAAGGTTTTGTCCTATAGTGGAGAAGAAATCATTGAGTCTGTTTGCTGTTTCTGTTGGTGGGAGTTGGGGTTCATCTGATTTTGCTAATTTTATTTCGCTATTTCGTGATATCTTTTTTGTTCCCAGAATTTCAGATAGTGTTTTCCAGGTCTTTTTTATATCACCTCGTAAGTTGGATAATCTGTTCTCATAATACAATTTTTTTGCCCTTCTTATCAGGCTGGTTAGGATTGACGAGTAACGTTTTGTTTGGTCTCTGGTTATGTGACCCATTCTGTACTGTTTTTCATATTGGTGTTTTGTATTTATGGATTTGAGAATGCTGGGTGTTAGCCAGGGACTGTTCAGTCTCTTTGCTGTCATCTGTTTAGTTTTTTTAGGGCAGTGCTTGTTATAGAGGTATTGGGTCTTTTTTAGAAAATTATTAATACATTCGTCAATATCTGTATAGATTTCTAGCTCAGTGTGCCAATCAATGTTTGCTAATGCTGTTGCGAAGTTATTAATGGCTGCCTCATTGTGAAGTCTGAAGGTGACTTTAGTAGTGTCTTGGGGTAGTTTACCAAGAGTTGTTATGAGGAAAGTAGGGTAGTGGTCTGTGGTATTATCTGTAATTATGCCTGATTTTAAAGGGGATATGGTGTTGGTCCAGATGTGGTCAAGTAGGGAAACACTAGTCTCTGTAACTCTTGTAGGTTTTGTTACTGTTGGTAGTAACATACAGTTACTCATTGTGTTTGTGAATTCAGTAACGTGTGGGTCCTGGTCTTGCAGGAGATTTATATTGAAGTCACCTGAGAGTAGTAAGTGATCTTTGTTCATGCGTGCATCAGTTATCATACTTCCTAGATTTTGACTAAATTGGCTAATGTTTGACTGTGGAACTCTGTAGATGTTTATCAATGTGAGAGGTTTTTGTAGGTATTTGGATTTGAATTTAGCTATTATATATTCCCCATGTTCATCCCTTGTGCAAGTATTAGTGATACATTCTAGTTGGTCTGAGTAGTATATGGCTGTGCCACCCCCTTGTTGGTCTGGCCTACAGTTGTGTATGGCTGTGTAACCAGGAATGGCATAGACATCTGTACTATCAGGCTTTAGCCAGGTTTCAGTTAGTGTAATGATGGACATATTGGCATGTAAGGAATTTAGTAATGCTATGAGGTCATCGTAATGCTTGCTTAATGATCTGATATTGTAGTTAAAGATAGTTATGTTGTTGTTGGCACTGAGAAGTGCCTTTGATTGTTCTGCAGTGTAGTAATTACAGTAACTGTTTGATTCATTTAAGTCATTAAATAAGAGGTTGGTATCAGGATCAATGCTTGTAATCATAAGATTTGTAGTGAATCTATAGTTAGAATTAAGTATAAAACAAAGTAAATAGTCTTAAGCTAAAAAATAGCACCTGAATTATTTAACAAATGTAAAATAATGAGCTAAGGGACTAATACAAATAAAGTGATGATCATATAATAGTGCTTGGGAATATGATAGTAGGTAGTACTATAAAGGTAATTTTTTAAAGTTATAATTATAGTTTAAAATTATAATAAAAAGGGACTAATATAGGTTGTGAATAAATGAGCTTTGGAATATAATGGCAAGATTGTGAGCTTATTCTACTTTAGCACCTGAGAATAGCACCTTGATTATTTTAACAGTTGTGGATATATAAACTAGGATAGTTATATAAAGCTAAAATAAAGGAGAAAATATAAAAGGGACTAAAATTAAGTAATGGTAAACAAAGTTAAATGGACAGATGGTAGGAATTATAATATAAACTTATAATATAAAAATACAATTTGAAATGGTACTTGCAATTGCACTAGAGTCTGGTATGGGTTGTTGACAAGATCAAGGTTATAACTATAGATTTAAATTGACAAAATAAAATTCACAATTAAAGTACAAAAGAATAATAGTAAAAAATCACAATGGTAATGTCTTGGTTATAATATGATAGTAAGATGGTAGAATATTACCATCAAGAATATTAAAATCAAGAATACTACCATCAAGAATACTACCATCAAGAATATTACCATCAAGAATATTAAAATCAAGAATACTACCATCAAGAATATTACCATCAAGAATATTAAAATCAAGAATACTACCATCAAGAATATTACCATCAAGAACACTAGTATCAAGAATACTAGTATCAAGAATATTACCATCAAGAATATTACCATCAAGAATATTACCATCAAGAATACTACCATCAAGAATATTACCATCAAGAATACTACCATCAAGAATATTACCATCAAGAACATTACCATCAAGAATACTACCATCAAGCATACTACCATCAAGAATATTACCATCAAGAACACTAGTATCAAGAATACTAGAATCAAGAATATTACCATCAAGAATATTACCATCAAGAATACTACCATCAAGAATATTACCATCAAGAATACTACCATCAAGAATATTACCATCAAGAATACTACCATCAAGAATATTACCATCAAGAACATTACCATCAAGAATACTACCATCAAGAATACTACCATCAAGAATATTACCATCAAGAACACTAGTATCAAGAATACTAGTATCAAGAATACTACCATCAAGATTACTACCATCAAGAATACTACCATCAAGAATATTACCATCAAGAATACTACCATCAAGAATATTACCATCAAGAATACTACCATCAAGAATACTACCATGAAGAATACTACCATCAAGAATACTACCATCAAGAATACTACCATCAAGAATACTACCATCAAGAATATTACCATCAAGAATATTACCATCAAGAATACTACCATCAAGAATACTACCATCAAGAATACTACCATCAAGAATACTACCATCAAGAATATTACCATCAAGAATATTACCATCAAGAATACTACCATCAAGAATACTACCATCAAGAATATTAAAATCAAGAATACTACCATCAAGAATATTACCATCAAGAATACTACAATCAAGAATACCACAATCAAGAATACTACCATCAAGAATATTATCATCACGAATATTACTATCAAGAATACTACCATCAAGAATATTACCATCAAGAATATTACCATCAAGAATACTACCATCAAGAATACTACCATAAAGAATATTAAAATCAAGAATACTACCATCAAGAATATTACCATCAAGAATACTACAACCAAGAATACCACAATCAAGAATACTACCATCAAGAATATTGCCATCAAGAATACTACCATCAAGAATACTACCATCAAGAATACTACCATCAAGAATATTAAAATCAAGAATACTACCATCAAGAATATTAAAATCAAGAATACTACCATCAAGAATACTACCATCAAGAATATTAAAATCAAGAATACTACCATCAAGAATAATAAAATCAAGAATACTACCATCAAGAATATTACCATCAAGAATACTACCATCAAGAATATTACCATCAAGAATACTACCATCAAGAATATTAAAATCAAGAATATTACCATCAAGAATACTACCATCAAGAATTTTACCATCAAGAATATTAAAATCAAGAATACTACCATCAAGAATATTAAAATCAAGAATACTACCATCAAGAATATTACCATCAAGAATACTACCATCAAGAATATTACCATCAAGAATATTACCATCAAGAATACTACCATCAAGAATATTACCATCAAGAATATTACCATCAAGAATATTACCATCAAGAATACTACCATCAAGAATATTACCATCAAGAATACTACCATCAAGAATACTACCATCAAGAATACTACCATCAAGAATATTACCATCAAGAATACTACCATCAAGAATATTACCATCAAGAATACTACCATCAAGAATACTACCATCAAGAATACTACCATCAAGAATATTACCATCAAGAATATTAAAATCAAGAATACTACCATCAAGAATACTACCATCAAGAATACTACCATCAAGAATATTACCATCAAGAATACTACCATCAAGAATATTACCATCAAGAATACTACCATCAAGAATATTACCATCAAGAATATTACCATCAAGAATACTACCATCAAGAATACTACCATCAAGAATATTACCATCAAGAATATTAAAATCAAGAATACTACCATCAAGAATATTACCATCAAGAATATTAAAATCAAGAATACTACCATCAAGAATACTACCATCAAGAATACTACCATCAAGAATATTAAAATCAAGAATACTACCATCAAGAATATTAAAATCAAGAATACTACCATCAAGAATATTACCATCAAGAATATTAAAATCAAGAATACTACCATCAAGAATATTAAAATCAAGAATACTACCATCAAGAATATTACCATCAAGAATATTAAAATCAAGAATACTACCATCAAGAATACTACCATCAAGAATATTACCATCAAGAATATTAAAATCAAGAATACTACCATCAAGAATATTACCATCAAGAATATTAAAATCAAGAATACTGCCATCAAGAATACTACCATCAAGAATATTGCCATCAAGAATATTAAAATCAAGAATACTACCATCAAGAATATTAAAATCAAGAATACTACCATCTGGAATACTACCATCATGAATATTAAAATCAAGAATACTACCATCAAGAATATTACCATCAAGAATACTACCATCAAGAATATTACCATCAAGAATATTAAAATCAAGAATACTACCATCAAGAATACTACCATCAAGAATATTAAAATCAAGAATACTACCATCAAGAATATTAAAATCAAGAATACTACCATCAAGAATATTAAAATCAAGAATACTACCATCAAGAATATTACCATCTAAAATACTACCATATAGAATACTACCATCAAGAATATTACCATCAAGAATACTACCATCAAGAATATTATCATCAAGAACACTACTATCAAGAATATTACCATCAAGAATACTACCATCAAGATTACTACCATCAAGAATACTACCATCAAGAATATTACCATCAAGAATATTACCATCAAGAATATTACCATCAAGAATATTACCATCAAGAATATTACCATCAAGAATACTACCATCAAGAATATTACCATCAAGAATACTACCATCAAGAATATTACCATCAAGAATACTACCTTCAAGAATATTACCATCAAGAATATTAAAATCAAGAATACTACCATCAAGAATACTACCATCAAGAATATTAAAATCAAGAATACTACCATCAAGAATATTAAAATCAAGAATACTACCATCAAGAATATTAAAATCAAGAATACTACCATTAGGAATATTACCATCTAAAATACTACCATCAAGAATACTACCATCAAGAATATTATCATCAAGAATACTACCATCAAGAATATTACCATCAAGAATACTACCATCAAGAATACTACCATCAAGAACATTACCATCAAGAATATTACCATCAAGAATACTACCATCAAGAATATTACCATCAAGAATACTACAATCAAGAATATTACCGTCAAGAATACTACCATCAAGAATACTACCATCAAGAATATTACCATCAAGAATACTACCATCAAGAATACTACCATCAAGAATATTACCATCAAGAATACTACCATCAAGAACACTAGTATCAAGAATACTAGTATCAAGAATACTAGTATCAAGAACACTACCATCAAGAATACTACCGTCAAGAATACTACCATCAAGAATACTACCATCAAGAACACTAGTATCAAGAATACTAGTATCAAGAACACTACCATCAAGAATACTAGTATCAAGAACACTACCATCAAGAACACTTGTATCAAGAATACTAGTATCAAGAACACTACCACAAAGAATACTACCATCAAGAATATTGCCATCAAGAATACTACCATCTAGAATACTACCATCAAGAATACTACCATCAAGAATACTACCATCAAGAATATTATCATCAAGAATACTACCAGCAAAAATATTACTATCAAGAATACTACCATCAAGAATATTACCATCAAGAATACTACCATCAAGAATATTGCCATCAAGAATACTACCATCAAGAATACTACCATCAAGAAAACTACCATCAAGAATACTACCATCAAGAATATTACCATCAAGAATGTTGCCATCAAGAATACTACCATCAAGAATACTACCATCAAGAAAACTACCATCAAGAATACTACCATCAAGAATATTACCATCAAGAATATTGCCATCAAGAATATTACCATCAAGAATACTACCATCAAGAATATTACTATCAAGAATACTACCATCAAGAATATTACCATCAAGAATATTACCATCAAGAATACTACCATCAAGAATACTATCATCAAGAATATTACCATCAAGAATATTCCCATCAAGAATATTCCCATCAAGAATACTACCATCAAGAATATTACCATCAAGAATACTACCATCAAGAATATTACCATCAAGAATATTGCCATCAAGAATATTACCATCAAGAATACTACCATCAAGAACACTACCATCAAGAATACTACCATCAAGAATATTACTATCAAGAATACTACCATCAAGAATATTACCATCAAGAATACTACCATCAAGAATATTGCCATCAAGAATACTACGATAAACAATACTACCATCAAGAATATTACCATCAAAAATATTACCATCAAGAATACTACCATCAAGAATATTACTATCAAGAATACTACCATCAAGAATATTACCATCAAGAATATTACCATCAAGAATACTACCATCAAGAATACTACCATCAAGAATATTACCATCAAGAATATTACCATCAAGAATACTACCATCAAGAATATTACCATCAAGAATACTACCATCAAGAATATTACCATCAAGAATATTACCATCAAGAATACTACCATCAAGAATATTACCATCAAGAATACTACCATCAAGAATATTGCCATCAAGAATACTACCATAAAGAATACTACCATCAAGAATACTACCATCAAGAATATTAAAATCAAGAATACTACCATCAAGAATATTAAAATCAAGAATATTACCATCAAGAATACTACCATCAAGAATATTACCATCAAGAATATTACCATCAAGAATACTACCATCAAGAATACTACCATCAAGAATACTACCATCAAGAATATTACCATCAAGAATATTACCATCAAGAATATTACCATCAAGAATATTACCATCAAGAATATTACCATCAAGAATATTACCATCAAGAATATTACCATCAAGAATATTACCATCAAGAATACTACCATCAAGAATATTACCATCAAGAATATTACCATCAAGAATATTACCATCAAGAATACTACCATCAAGAATATTACCCTCGAGAATATTACCATCAAGTATACTACCATCAAGAATATTACCATCAAGAATACTACCATCAAGAATACTACCATCAAGAATATTACCATCAAGAACATTACCATCAAGAATATTACCATCAAGAATACTACCATCAAGAATACTACCATCAAGAATACTACCATCAAGAATATTACCATCAAGAATACTACCATCAAGAATATTACCATCAAGAATACTACCATCAAGAATATTACCATCAAGAACATTACCATCAAGAATACTACCATTAAGAATACTACCATCAAGAATATTACCATCAAGAACACTAGTATCAAGAATACTAGTATCAAGAATATTACCATCAAGAATATTACCATCAAGAATACTACCATCAAGAATATTACCATCAAGAATACTACCATCAAGAATATTACCATCAAGAATACTACCATCAAGAATATTACCATCAAGAACATTACCATCAAGAATACTACCATCAAGAATACTACCATCAAGAATATTACCATCAAGAACACTAGTATCAAGAATACTAGTGTCAAGAATACTACCATCAAGATTACTACCATCAAGAATATTACCATCAAGAATATTACCATCAAGAACATTACCATCAAGAATACTACCATCAAGAATATTACCATCAAGAATACTACCATCAAGAATATTACCATCAAGAATACTACCATCAAGAATATTACCATCAAGAATACTACCATCAAGAATATTACCATCAAGAACACTAGTATCAAGAATACTAGTATCAAGAATACTACCATCAAGATTACTGCCATCAAGAATATTACCATCAAGAATACTACCAACAAGAATATTAAAATCAAGAATATTAAAATCAAGAATACTACCATCAAGAATACTACCATCAAGAATATTACCATCAACAATACTACCATCAAGAATACTACCATCAAGAATATTGAAATCAAGAATACTACCATCAAGAATACTACCATCAAGAATATTACCATCAAGAATATTACCATCAAGAATATTACCATCAAGAATATTACCATCAAGAATACTACCATCAAGAATATTAAAATCAAGAATACTACCATCAAGAATACTAACATTAACAATACTAGCATGTAGCAGACCCAGCCGTGTTGCTGCATGTAGCAGACCCAGCCGTGTTGCTGCATGTAGCAGACCCAGCCGTGTTGTTGCATTTAGCAGACCCAGCCGTATTGCTGCATGTAGCAGACCCAGCCGTGTTGTTGCATTTAGCAGACCCAGCCGTGTTGCTGCATGTAGCAGACCCAGCCGTGTTGTTGCATTTAGCAGACCCAGCCGTGTTGCTGCATGTAGCAGACCCAGCCGTGTTGTTGCATTTAGCAGACCCAGCCGTATTGCTGCATGTAGCAGACCCAGCCTTGTTGTTGCATTTAGCAGACCCAGCCGTATTGCTGCATGTAGCAGACCCAGCCGTATTGCTGCATGTAGCAGACCCAGCCGTGTTGCTGCATGTAGCAGACCCAACCGTGTTGTTGCGTGTAGCAGACCCAGCCGTGGTGCTGCATGTAGCAGACCCAGCCGTGTTGCTGCATGTAGCAGACTCAACCGTGGCGTTGCATGTAGCAGACCCAGCCGTGTTGCTGCATGTAGCAGACCCAGCCGTGTTGTTGCATGTAGCAGACCCAGCCGTGGTGCTGCATGTAGCAGACCCAGCCGTGGTGCTGCATGTAGCAGACCCAGCCGTGGTACTGCATGTAGAAGACCCAGCCGTGGTGCTGCATGTAGCAGACCCAGCCGTGTTGCTGCATGTAGCAGACCCAGCCGTGTTGCTGCATGTAGGAGACCCAGCCGTGGTGCTGCATGTACCAGACCCAGCCGTGGTTCTGCATGTAGCAGACCCAGCCGTGTTGCTGCATGTAGCAGACCCAGCCGTGTTGCTGCATGTAGCAGACCCGGCCGTTTTGTTGCATTTAGCAGACCCAGCCGTATTGCTGCATGTAGCAGACCCAGCCGTGTTGTTGCATTTAGCAGACCCAGCCGTATTGCTGCATGTAGCAGACCCAGCCGTATTGCTGCATGTAGCAGACCCAGCCGTGTTGCTGCATGTAGCAGACCCAGCCGTGTTGTTGCGTGTAGCAGACCCAGCCGTGGTGCTGCATGTAGCAGACCCAGCCGTGTTGCTGCATGTAGCAGACTCAACCGTGGCGTTGCATGTAGCAGACCCAGCCGTGTTGCTGCATGTAGCAGACCCAGCCGTGTTGTTGCATGTAGCAGACCCAGCCGTGGTGCTGCATGTAGCAGACCCAGCCGTGGTGCTGCATGTAGCAGACCCAGCCGTGGTACTGCATGTAGCAGACCCAGCCGTGGTGCTGCATGCAGCAGACCCAGAAGTGTTGCTGCATGTAGCAGACCCAGCCGTGTTGCTGCACGTAGCAGACCCAGCCGTGGTGCTGCATGTACCAGACCCAGCCGTGGTTCTGCATGTAGCAGACCCAGCCGTGTTGCTGCATGTAGCAGACCCAGCCGTGTTGTTGCATGTAGCAGACCCTGCCGTGGTGCTGCATGTAGCAGGCCCAGCCGTGTTGTTGCATGTAGCAGACCCAGCCGTGTTGTTGCATGTAGCAGACTCAGCCGTGTTCCTGCATGTAGCAGACCCAGCCGTATTGTTGCATGTAGCAGACCCAGCCGTGGTGCTGCATGTAGCAGAACCAGCCGTTGTGCTGCATGTAGCAAACCCAGCCGTGTTGCTGCATGTAGCAGTCCCAGCCGTGTTGTTGCATGTAGCAGACCCAGCCGTGTTGCTGCATGTACCAGACCCAGCCGTGTTGCTGCATATAGCAAACCCAGCTGTGTTATTGCATGTACCAAACCCAGCCGTGGTGCTGCATGTAGCAGACCCAGCCGTGTTGCTGCATGTAGCAGACCCAGCCGTGGTGCTGCATGTAGCAGACTCAGCCGTGTTGTTGCATGTAGCAGACCCAGCCGTGTTGTTGCATGTAGCAGACCCAGCCGTGTTGCTGCATGTAGCAGACCCAGCCGTGTTGCTGCATGTACCAGACCCAGCCGTGTTGTTGCATGTACCAGACCCAGCCGTGTTGGTGCGTGTAGCAGACCCAGCAGTGGTGCTGCATGTAGCAGACTCAGCCGTGGTGCTACATGTAGCAGACACAGCCGTGGTGCTACATGTAGCAGACCCAGCCATGGTGCTGCATGTAGCAGACCCAGCCGTGTTGCTGCATATAGTAGACCCAGCCGTGTTGCTGCATGTAGCAGACCCAGCCGTGTTGTTGCATGTAGCAGACCAAGCCGTGGTGCTGCATGTAGCAGACTCAGCCGTGGTGCTGCATGTAGCAGACACATCCGTGGTGTTGCATGTAGCAGACCCAGCCGTGTTGCTGCATGTAGCAGACCCAGCCGTGTTGTTGCATTTAGCAGACCCAGCCGTATTGCTGCATGTAGCAGACCCAGCCGTGTTGTTGCATTTAGCAGACCCAGCCGTATTGCTGCATGTAGCAGACCCAGCCGTGTTGCTGCATGTAGCAGACCCAGCCGTGTTGTTGCGTGTAGCAGACCCAGCCGTAGTGCTGCATGTAGCAGACCCAGCCGTGTTGCTGCATGTAGCAGACTCAACCGTGGCGTTGCATGTAGCAGACCCAGCCGTGTTGCTGCATGTAGCAGACCCAGCCGTGTTGTTGCATGTAGCAGACCCAGCTGTGGTGCTGCATGTAGCAGACCCAGCCGTGGTGCTGCATGTAGCAGACCCAGCCGTGGTACTGCATGTAGCAGACCCAGCCGTGGTGCTGCATGTAGCAGACCCAGCCGTGTTGCTGCATGTAGCAGACCCAGCCGTGTTGCTGCATGTAGCAGACCCAGCCGTGGTGCTGCATGTACCAGACCCAGCCGTGGTTCTGCATGTAGCAGACCCAGCCGTGTTGCTGCATGTAGCAGACCCAGCCGTGTTGTTGCATGTAGCAGACCCTGCCGTGGTGCTGCATGTAGCAGGCCCAGCCGTGTTGTTGCATGTAGCAGACCGAGCCGTGTTGTTGCATGTAGCAGACTCAGCCGTGTTCCTGCATGTAGCAGACCCAGCCGTATTGTTGCATGTACCAGACCCAGCCGTGTTGCTGCATATAGCAGACCCAGCTGTGTTATTGCATGTACCAGACCCAGCCGTGTTGCTGCATGTAGCAGACCCAGCCGTGTTGCTGCATGTAGCAGACCCAGCCGTGGTGCTGCATGTAGCAGACCCAGCCGTGTTGTTGCATGTAGCAGACCCAGCCGTGTTGTTGCATGTAGCAGATCCAGCCGTGTTGCTGCATGTAGCAGACCCAGCCGTGTTGCTGCATGTACCAGACCCAGCCGTGTTGTTGCATGTACCAGACCCAGCCGTGTTGCTGCATGTACCAGACCCAGCCGTGTTGTTGCATGTACCAGACCCAGCCGTGTTGGTGCGTGTTGCAGACCCAGCAGTGGTGCTGCATGTAGCCGACCCAGCCGTGTTGCTGCATGTACCAGACCCAGCCGTGTTGTTGCATGTACTAGACCCAGCCGTGTTGGTGCGTGTTGCAGACCCAGCAGTGGTGCTGCATGTAGCAGACCCAGCCGTGTTGCTGCATGTACCAGACCCAGCCGTGTTGTTGCATGTACCAGACCCAGCCGTGTTGGTGCGTGTTGCAGACCCAGCAGTGGTGCTGCATGTAGCAGACACATCCGTGGTGTTGCATGTAGCAGACCCAGCCGTGGTGCTGCATGTAGCAGACCCAGCCGTGGTGCTGCATGTAGCAGGCGCAGCCGTGGTGATGCATGTAGCAGACCCAGCCGTGGTGCTGCATGTAGCAGACCCAGCCGTGGTGATGCATGTAGCAGACCCAGCCGTGGTGCTGCATGTAGCAGACCCAGCCGTGGCGCTGCATGTAACAGACCCAGCCGTGGTGCTGCATGTAACAGACCCAGCCGTGGCGCTGCATGCAACATACCCAGCCGTGGTGTTGCATGTAGCAGACTCAGCCGTGGTGCTACATGTAGCAGACTCAGCCGTGGTGCTGCATGTAGCAGACCCAGCCGTGTTGCTACATGTAGCAGACTTAACCGTGGCGTTGCATGTAGCAGACCCAGCAGTGGTGCTACATGTAGCAGACTCAGCCGTGGTGCTACATGTAGCAGACCCAGCAGTGGTGCTACATGTAGCAGACTCAGCCGTGGTGCTACATGTAGCAGACCCAGCAGTGGTGCTACATGTAGCAGACTCAGCCGTGGTGCTACATGTAGCAGACTCAGCCGTGGTGCTACATGTAGCAGACCCAGCAGTTGTGCTACATGTAGCAGACCCAGCCGTGGTGCTACATGTAGCAGACCCAGCAGTGGTGCTACATGTAGCAGACCCAGCCGTGGTGCTACATGTAGCAGACCCAGCAGTGGTGCTACATGTAGCAGACTCAGCCGTGGTGCTACATGTAGCAGACTCAGCCGTGGCGTTGCATGTAGCAGACCCAGCAGTGGTGCTACATGTAGCAGACCCAGCCGTGGTGCTACATGTAGCAGACCCAGCCGTGGTGCTACATGTAGCAGACTCAGCCGTGGTGCTACATGTAGCAGACTCAGCCGTGGTGCTACATGTAGCAGACTCGGCCGTGGTGCTACATGTAGCAGACCCAGCCGTGGTGCTACATGTAGCAGACCCAGCCGTGGTGCTACATGTAGCAGACCCAGCCGTGGTGCTACATGTAGCAGACTCAGCTGTGGTGCTACATGTAGCAGACTCAGCCGTGGTGCTACATGTAGCAGACCCAGCAGTGGTGCTACATGTAGCAGACTCAGCCGTGGTGCTACATGTAGCAGACTCAGCGGAGAACTACTGAGCTTACAACAAGATTCTCGTACCGACAGTCTTTTGTTTCGACCTGTCTTACGACCTGTCTTACGACCTGTCTTTAGTCTTCTACACTGTCTTCAATAATTTGGAAATAAAATTTGTATAGTTTAGTTTGTTTATTGAGGCGAAGCGGTCGATCCATCAGTGTAGAATAATAATAATAATAATAATAACAACAGCAACAGCAACATCAATAATAATAATAATAATAATAATAATAATAATAATAATAATAATAATAATAATAATAATAATAATAATAATAATAATAATAATAATAATCATCATCATTTCTTCAAGTGAGTTTATTAAATCTATAATCTGCGAGACCAGGACTTGTGGGAGAGGTTTAAACAGGATCAAGGAATATCTAGTGACCTAGATGCTAGTAATACTTCTTATCCACTTATAAACAGTGGTCTTCCTGCCCAGCTGTACCAGCGGACACTTGGAAACTATTCCATAGAATTACAGCTCCTATCAAAGGAAGGATTAGAAATTTTTTCAGTCCGTCGTTGACCATTATCAAGACAAGAGTAGGAACCAGGCTGGAAGACAATAACAAGGTGAGTAGAACGGGTGTAGTAGTGACTGCGGTCATTACAGACTACTGACTGTATCAGAGCGGCTGGAGACGTGAAGGAAAGAGGTTGGATCAAGTCACTTGTTCTCTGGAAATTTGTGTATTGACGAATACTAAACCGTGAAACCTGCAGTGATACTGTCAGTACGTATACCACTCCTCCCACTTTACACAATACTCTGATATAAGGTACAAGTTGCCTTTAATTATAATTGGGAATATCATCACAACTGCGGTCACAAATTTCGGGACGATGTACTGAGAGAGAGTCAAGCATCAACTCAGAACCGAGGCTAAGATTCATTTAGGAACGTTGTTTATAAGGGCCTATTTAACGAGAATGCTAGAATGGCACAACTGTGGCTGAGGACATAACATGGCTACGTCTCAACAAAACAGGAAAGAGCCTTCGTAGAGCCTGAAAGGGAAATTCTTTTTTGTATGCTCTTTAAATCTGGAGGGGATCGGTCCGTTTCACGAGCGTGTTGGAGAGAGTGAGAGCAGGAGGATCGATCCGTTTCACCAGCGTGTTGGAGAGGGTGAGAGCAGGAGGATAGGTCCTTTCACCAGCGTGTTGGAGAGAATAAGAGGAACATTAAACTGAGTAAACAAAGAAATTGTCGGAAGAAGCAAGCCACAGCAAGGCTCACCTCTCAGCTGATAATATAAATGCACATAATTGCATTCTTACGTACAACCTAGACGACGACGAAGAAGAAGTAGGAGAAGAAACAAGGAGCAAGAGGAGAGGTGGATGACCTAAATAGCCTCTACTCGCGCTGCAACAAAAGCATCCAGCTCACCTCTCTCACATTCTCTTAATTAAGACCGAAATTCCTTGAACCCTTTTTGCTTGCTATCAGGTTAGTCAGTGACGTTACAAGTAGGTGCTTAAGGCATACGGATGTTCACAAGGTGGCGGCAGCTGCCAAGAGAGTAGGTATAGCAGTATACGATACCATGAAGCAAGGGTTGGGTAGTTTCTATTGTCACCGTAAAGATTACAATTCACTGGTCAACATCTTGAGTCATTTATAACTCTGCACGCCCTATCACCCTCACTGTGTGTCGTCCTCGGAGTGTAACGTCCCAAATGATTTATTTTTTCTCCTTAACAATTCCTCAGCGTCGTTATTTTATCTTAGGAGTAAATGTAGAGATAACGGGTAATAACATTCATAATAACTCGCTTCATTAACACTAAGTACGCTACAAATCCTTACATTACGTTCAACAACAGATTTCGCTTTCTTTGTCGCATCACAAGTTACCCAAAAATGTAAACAAAAAAAGATATCCCGTAAAGTATTTTTCACAGTGTATAAATACAGAGTTTACGGTAACCATATTTTAGGGATTTAAGTATTCTTGACTGTTAGTGAACAGGTCACCTGCAAACCTAATGACCCTTAGCTTAGCCAACACGCTTTAAGCCCAATTAACCAACTAATCAAAATAAAATATATGTAAATTGCCCCATTTCTGTCTCCTGTCACATATATATGGCTACATATATATGTATATATATATATATATATATATATATATATATATATATATATATATATATATATATATATATATATATATATATATATATATATATATATATATATATATATATATATATATATATATATATGTATGTATGTATGTATGTATATTGGCCTTTGGGAGAGTTTGTATAAGAAGAAATTTAAAAGTGAACATTAGATATAGCAATGTGATGAGGGTAACAACAAATTTAGGTAATGAAGTATTGGATATCAGATTGGAGGGAGAGAGTGTGGAGGAAGTGAATGTGTTCAGATACTGGGCAGCGAACTTGTCAGAAAATGGGTCTATGAAAGAAGAGTTGAACCCTAGAATTAAGGATGGGAAAAAGGCGAGTGGTGCATTAAGGAATCTGTGGAGACAAAGAATGTTGTCCATGGAAGCAAAAAGGGGACTGTATGAGAGTGTAGTGGTCCAGTGCTCTTACATGGGTGTGAAGCATGGATTGTGAATACTGCAGCAAGGAGGCTGGAGGCAGTGCAGATGTCGTGCCTGAAGGTAATGTGCGGTGTGAATATTATGCAAGGAATTTGTAGCCTTGAGATTAGAAGGAGTTGTGAGGTTACTAAAAGTATTATCTGGAGGGTTGAAGAAGGGTTATTGAGGCAGCTCTGACATATACAGAGGATGGAAGGAAATAGGATGATTTGGATGACATATAATTCTATAGTGGAGGGAAGATGGGGTAGGGGGCGTCCTAGGATTGGTTGTAGGGAAGGGATAAAGGAGGTTCTGTGTGCCAGGGACTTAGACTTCAAGCAAGCGTGATAGATAGGAGTGAGTGGAGGCAAGTGGTTTTTGTGATGACGTTGTTGAAGTGTGAGCAGAGTAAAATTTATGAAAGAATTTAGGTAAACCGGTTAGCCGGCCCTAGGTTCCTGGAGGCAGGAAATACAGTGCCGGCACTAGGTTCCTGGAGGCAGGAAATACAGTGCCGGCACTAGGTTCCTGGAGGCAGGAAATACAGTGCCGGCACTAGGTTCCTGGAGGCAGGAAATACAGTGCCGGCACTAGGTTCCTGGAGGCAGGAAATACAGTGCCGGCACTAGGTTCCTGGAGGCAGGAAATACAGTGCCGGCACTAGGTTCCTGAAGGCAGGAAATACAGTGCCGGCACTAGGTTCCTGGAGGCAGGAAATACAGTGCCGGCACTAGGTTCCTGGAGGCAGGAAATACAGTGCCGGCCCTAGGTTCCTGGAGGCAGGAAATACAGTGCCGGCACTAGGTTCCTGGAGGCAGGAAATACAGTGCCGGCACTAGGTACCTGGAGGCAGGAAATACAGTGCCGGCACTATGTTCCTGGAGGCAGGAAATACAGTGCCGGCACTAGGTTCCTGGAGGCAGGAAATACAGTGCCGGCACTAGGTTCCTGGAGGCAGGAAATACAGTGCCGGCACTAGGTTCCTGGAGGCAGGAAATACAGTGCCGGCACTAGGTTCCTGAAGGCAGGAAATACAGTGCCGGCACTAGGTTCCTGGAGGCAGGAAATACAGTGCCGGCACTAGGTTCCTGGAGGCAGGAAATACAGTGCCGGCCCTAGGTTCCTGGAGGCAGGAAATACAGTGCCGGCACTAGGTTCCTGGAGGCAGGAAATACAGTGCCGGCACTAGGTTCCTGGAGGCAGGAAACACAGTGCCGGCCCTAGGTTCCTGGAGGCAGGAAACACAGTGCCGGCCCTAGGTTCCTGGAGGCAGGAAATACAGTGCCGGCCCTAGGTTCCTGGAGGCAGGAAATACAGTGCCTGCACTAGGTTCCTGGAGGCAGGAAATACAGTGCCTGCCCTAGGTTCCTGGAGGCAGGAAATACAGTGCCGGCACTAGGTTCCTGGAGGCAGGAAACACAGTGCCGGCCCTAGGTTCCTGGAGGCAGGAAATACAGTGCCGGCCCTAGGTTCCTGGAGGCAGGAAATACAGTGCCGGCCCTAGGTTCCTGGAAGCAGGAAACACAGTGCCGGCCCTAGGTTCCTGGAGGCAGGAAATACAGTGCCGGCCCTAGGTTCCTGGAGGCAGGAAATACAGTGCCGGCCCTAGGTTCCTGGAGGCAGGAAACACAGTGCCGGCCCTAGGTTCCTGGAGGCAGGAAACACAGTGCCGGCCCGAGGTTCCTGGAGGCAGGAAATACAGTGCCGGCCCTAGGTTCCTGGAGGTAGGAAATACAGTGCCGGCCCTAGGTTCCTGGAGGTAGGAAATAGAGTGCCGGCCCTAGGTTCCTGGAGGTAGGAAATACAGTGCCGGCACTAGGTTCCTGGAGGCAGGAAATACAGTGCCTGCCCTAGGTTCCTGGAGGCAGGAAATACAGTGCCGGCCCTAGGTTCCTGGAGGTAGGAAATACAGTGCCGGCCCTAGGTTCCTGGAGGCAGGAAATACAGTGCCTGCCCTAGGTTCCTGGAGGCAGGAAATACAGTGCCGGCCCTAGGTTCCTGGAGGTAGGAAATACAGTGCCGGCCCTAGGTTCCTGGAGGCAGGAAATACAGTGCCGGCCCTAGGTTCCTGGAGGCAGGAAATACAGTGCCTGCCCTAGGTTCCTGGAGGCAGGAAATACAGTGCCGGCCCTAGGTTCCTGGAGGCAGGAAATACAGTGCCGGCCCTAGGTTCCTGGAGGCAGGAAATACAGTGCCGGCCCTAGGTTCCTGGAGGCAGGAAATACAGTGCCTGCCCTAGGTTCCTGGAGGCAGGAAATACAGTGCCGGCCCTAGGTTCCTGGAGGCAGGAAACACAGTGCCGGCCCTAGGTTCCTGGAGGCAGGAAATACAGTGCCGGCCCTAGGTTCCTGGAGGCAGGAAATACAGTGCCGGCACTAGGTTCCTGGAGGCAGGAAATACAGTGCCGGCCCTAGGTTCCTGGAGGCAGGAAACACAGTGCCGGCACTAGGTTCCTGGAGGCAGGAAACACAGTGCCGGCCCTAGGTTCCTGGAGGCAGGAAACACAGTGCCGGCACTAGGTTCCTGGAGGCAGGAAACACAGTGCCGGCCCTAGGTTCCTGGAGGCAGGAAATACAGTGCCGGCCCTAGGTTCCTGGAGGCACTAAATACAGTGCCGGCCCTAGGTTCCTGGAGGCAGGAAATACAGTGCCGGCCCTAGGTTCCTGGAGGCAGGAAACACAGTGCCGGCCCTAGGTTCCTGGAGGCAGGAAATACAGTGCCGGCCCTAGGTTCCTGGAGGCACTAAATACAGTGCCGGCCCTAGGTTCCTGGAGGCAGGAAATACAGTGCCGGCCCTAGGTTCCTGGAGGTAGGAAATACAGTGCCGGCCCTAGGTTCCTGGAGGCAGGAAATACAGTGCCGGCCCTAGGTTCCTGGAGGCAGGAAATACAGTGCCTGCCCTAGGTTCCTGGAGGCAGGAAATACAGTGCCGGCACTAGGTTCCTGGAGGCAGGAAATACAGTGCCGGCCCTAGGTTCCTGGAGGCAGGAAATACAGTGCCGGCCCTAGGTTCCTGGAGGCAGGAAACACAGTGCCGGCACTCTGAAGGAGGGGTAGAGATACTTGCAGTTTTGAACTGCAGTATCAGCTCCCCTCTGGCAAGACAGCGATGGAGTGAGTGATGGTGAAAGTGCTTCTTCTTATTTGGGTCACCCTACCTCGGTAGGAGGCATCCGATACGATATATATATATATATATATATATATATATATATATATATATATATATATATATATATATATATATATATATATATATATATATATATATATATATATATATATATATATATATATATATATATATATATATATATATATATATATATATATATATATATATATATATATATATATATATATGCAAGGAATTCGCGAGAGCATGCGAAATATACACAGCCCGAGATCAGTGTTTATATATATATATATATATATATATATATATATATATATATATATATATATATATATATATATATATTCTGTAATCTTCCCCTACTCTCTCTCCTCCTCCTCCAGCGTGTGCAGGGTGCATTACTGCTCGCTTCGTTGCAAGGCTAGTGGAACGTACTCTGTACATTCCTGCCTTTGTAAGAGTAATGTGAATTTCCTCACAGGCATTCCATCACCCCTCCCTCCTTCCCTCCCTCCCTTCCCTCCCTCCTTCCCTCCCTCCCTTCCCCCATCCTTCTCTCTCTCCGTCCCTCCCTCTTTCCTCTCCATCATCCAGTATGTCCTGTGTATTTTCCCTTGTACGTGACCATCGGCTTGTCCACCTACCCTTCCCCCTTCCGCTGCCATTCCACATCCTTACCTCTCCCCCCCCATCCTTCCACCTCCCCTCTATATCTCTCTCTCTCTTCATCTTTCTTCCTTATATCCCTCTTCCTCTCTTCCTCCTCATCCTCATCCTTATTCTCGTTTCCCTTCGCCTTTTCAACCTCTAACATGATAATGTACATCGTGTACATCACCAGTGTTATAATGTACATTGTGAACCTCAGTGTTATAATGTACATTGTGAACCTCAGTGTTATAATGTACATTGTGAACCTCAGTGTTATAATGTACATTGTGAACCTCAGTGTTATAATGTACATTGTGAACCTCAGTGTTATAATGTACATTGTGAACCTCAGTGTTATAATGTACATTGTGAACCTCAGTGTTATAATGTACATTGTGAACCTCAGTGTTATAATGTACATTGTGAACCTCAGTGTTATAATGTACATTGTGAACCTCAGTGTTATAATGTACATTGTGAACCTCAGTGTTATAATGTACATTGTGAACCTCAGTGTTATAATGTACATTGTGAACCTCAGTGTTATAATGTACATTGTGAACCTCAGTGTTATAATGTACATTGTGAACCTCAGTGTTATAATGTACATTGTGAACCTCAGTGTTATAATGTACATTGTGAACCTCAGTGTTATAATGTACATTGTGAACCTCAGTGTTATAATGTACATTGTGAACCTCAGTGTTATAATGTACATTGTGAACCTCAGTGTTATAATGTACATTGTGAACCTCAGTGTTATAATGTACATTGTGAACCTCAGTGTTATAATGTACATTGCGAACCTCAGTGTTATAATGTACATTGTGAACCTCAGTGTTATAATGTACATTGTGAACCTCAGTGTTATAATGTACATTGTGAACCTCAGTGTTATAATGTACATTGTGAACCTCAGTGTTATAATGTACATTGTGAACCTCAGTGTTATAATGTACATTGTGAACCTCAGTGTTATAATGTACATTGTGAACCTCAGTGTTATAATGTACATTGTGAACCTCAGTGTTATAATGTACATTGTGAACCTCAGTGTTATAATGTACATTGTGAACCTCAGTGTTATAATGTACATTGTGAACCTCAGTGTTATAATGTACATTGTGAACCTCAGTGTTATAATGTACATTGTGAACCTCAGTGTTATAATGTACATTGTGAACCTCAGTGTTATAATGTACATTGTGAACCTCAGTGTTATAATGTACATTGCGAACCTCAGTGTTATAATGTACATTGTGTACATCACCAGTGTTATAATGTACATTGTGAACCTCAGTGTTATAATGTACATTGTGAACCTCAGTGTTATAATGTACATTGCGAACCTCAGTGTTATAATGTACATTGTGTACATCACCAGTGTTATAATGTACATTGTGAACCTCAGTGTTATAATGTACATTGTGAACCTCAGTGTTATAATGTACATTGTGAACCTCAGTGTTATAATGTACATTGTGAACCTCAGTGTTATAATGTACATTGTGAACCTCAGTGTTATAATGTACATTGTGAACCTCAGTGTTATAATGTACATTGTGAACCTCAGTGTTGTAATGTACATTGTGAACCTCAGTGTTATAATGTACATTGTGAACCTCAGTGTTATAATGTACATTGTGAACCTCAGTGTTATAATGTACATTGTGTACCTCAGTGTTATAATGTACATTGTGAACCTCAGTGTTATAATGTACATTGTGAACCTCAGTGTTATAATGTACATTGTGAACCTCAGTGTTATAATGTACATTGTGAACCTCAGTGTTATAATGTACATTGTGAACCTCAGTGTTATAATGTACATTGTGAACCTCAGTGTTATAATGTACATTGTGAACCTCAGTGTTATAATGTACATTGTGAACCTCAGTGTTATAATGTACATTGTGAACCTCAGTGTTATAATGTACATTGTGAACCTCAGTGTTATAATGTACATTGTGAACCTCAGTGTTATAATGTACATTGTGAACCTCAGTGTTATAATGTACATTGTGAACCTCAGTGTTATAATGTACATTGTGAACCTCAGTGTTATAATGTACATTGTGAACCTCAGTGTTGTAATGTACATTGTGAACCTCAGTGTTATAATGTACATTGTGAACCTCAGTGTTATAATGTACATTGTGAACCTCAGTGTTATAATGTACATTGTGTACATCACCAGTGTTATAATGTACATTGTGAACCTCAGTGTTATAATGTACATTGTGAACCTCAGTGTTATAATGTACATTGTGTACCTCAGTGTTATAATGTACATTGTGTACATCACCAGTGTTATAATGTACATTGTGAACCTCAGTGTTATAATGTACATTGTGAACCTCAGTGTTATAATGTACATTGTGAACCTCAGTGTTATAATGTACATTGTGTACCTCAGTGTTGTAATGTACATTGTGAACCTCAGTGTTATAATGTACATTGTGTACCTCAGTGTTATAATGTACATTGTGTACATCACCAGTGTTATAATGTACATTGTGAACCTCAGTGTTATAATGTACATTGTGAACCTCAGTGTTATAATGTACATTGTGAACCTCAGTGTTATAATGTACATTGTGAACCTCAGTGTTATAATGTACATTGTGAACCTCAGTGTTATAATGTACATTGTGTACATCACCAGTGTTATAATGTACATTGTGTATATCACCAGTGTTATAATGTACATCGTGTACATCACCAGTGTTATAATGTACATTGTGTACTTCGCTGTTATAATAGAATATTAACACAAATAATATTTACCAAACCATACCCCGGCCGGGATTGAACCCACTATGGAGGTGAGGCTTATTGGTCTATAGTTCGAAGCCAAGGACCTGTCACCTGCCTTGTAAATAGGTATTTCATTTGCCATTTTCCACTTATCAGGCACTATGCCAGTTTGTAGTGATATGTTAAAAAGATTAGCCAAAGGTATACTAAGTTCCTCTTTACATTCCTTTAACACCCTTGCAAACAGTTCATCAGGACCTGGGGATTTGTTGGGTTTTAGTTTCTCTATTTGTCTGAGGACCATGTCACTAGTTACTGCAATCGTGCATAGTTTATTATCATCCTATTCTACATAATCTATTATTTCAGGAATATCACTAGTATTTTCCTGGGTGAAAACTGAGAGGAAGTAGGTATTGAGAATTTCACACATATCCTTATCACTGTCAGTGATCTGACCAGAGTTACTCTTAAGTGAGCCAATCTTGTCCCTAATCTTACTTCTGTATACCTGAAAGAATCCTTTTGGGTTAGTCTTTGAATCCCTTGCGACCTTAGTCTCATAATCCCTTATTGCTTTTCTTATTCATCTCTTTATTTATCCCTTTAACTGAATATATTGATTTCTTAACTGCCCATTCCCTCTTTTGATACGCCTATACATACCTCTTTTTTGACCAATGAGATGTTTTAATCTATTGTTCATCCATTTTGGGATCATTTTTGTTAGATCTAATTTCCCTACTCGGAACAAAAGTTGTCTGGGCAGCTAGAACTATGCTCTGAAAAACGTCATATTGGCAGCCAAGATCACCTACCTGACCCATAGTCAGGACATCCCAATTTAGCCCACCCAGGTAATTTTTCAGTCCCATGAAGTCGGCCAAGCGAAAATCTGGGACAGAGATTTAATTGCAGTTATCTGAGTAATTCCAAGATATATTGAAACTAAGTGATTTGTGATCACTTTCCCCAAGCTCATCATTAACCTCAAGATTATTAATTAGTGAATCTTGTCATGTAGGGGGGTAATGGTTGTGGGAATATGGGGGTAAGCGGAGAGAGTCAGTAGGCAGGGGACAGGCAGGCGAGGTGGTAGGAGAGATGATTAGCGGAGGTAGGTAGGTAGGTAATGTGAGGTCACTGGTGACTACAACTTCACCTCTCATTACTCTACCCACCACTCCACACTACTCACCCTCTCACTACTTTAACTAAACATAAATAAATGGAGAAAATAACGGGGACAGTGAATATTACTATTCTACTCAAACACAGTTTATTATTAAGTCCTTGTACAATAATATATTTGGGAACAGGAGAACATTATTGTGGTTTAGATAAATGGGATGGTATGTATAAGCAGTGAGACAGGGAATATAATCAACTTGACCAAAATGAATGTAACTTACAATATAGTTCCGAGGGCAGTTCATCACAGGAACTAAGCCACAGGTCCCAAGACCTACACAGCACGAGTACTGCGCCAAGCCAGTACTCTGCCCAATGTCTCCAACAGTTTCCTCCAGAGACTTCAGCAGCCTTCTCCCGAGCCTTGCACCCCAGCAGCAGCTCCGCTCGAAGTCTCTGCTCAGGAGCTCTGCACCCCAGCAGCAACTCCGCTCGAATCTCCTGACCATGCTCTTCCTTGGGCTTTTATGGTGGTCCAAGCACCCTCCACAATGAGGTGTGCACACGTGGTGTTGATCTGACGCCGAGGTCTGACGCCGTCCAGAACAAAAGACCTCAGTCTTAAGCCGGAAAGGCGTGTCCCTGACAGACATTTGCCAAGGCAAGGTGACCATATAATTGGTTAAATTAGGTCTCCCCAGAGACCTCACAAGCCCAGCTGAACTACATCACAATTTGTTGGCAAGAACCAAGTCAAGCAGATTGTTTCCTCTAGTTGGTTCTGTCACAACCTCTTCTAAAAAGCAATCTTGAACCGTATCAAGAAAGTCACTAGACTCAAGATTTCCTGTCATATTGTTCCAATCAATTTGTCTAATGTTAAAATCTCCCATTAACACAACATTTTCATATCTAGATGCCTTATGAATTTCGTCCCATAAAAGCTTACTGCACTCCCTATCAAGGTTTGGGGGCCTATAAATCACACCCAAAATTAATTTGTCATGTCCGTCGAGAAACTGTAGCCAAACAGATTCTGTGTTTGATGTTTCTAATCTTATATCATATCTTAGACAATAATTTCAATTTTCTCTGACATACATCGCCACTCCACCACCCTTCCTGTTGGCCCTATCAGTGTGGAATAGTTTATAACCCTGTATGTTGCATCCAGAAGGCATTTCTCTAGCATTCAGGTTGAACCAGGTCTCTGTTATACCAATAATATCTATATTACCTACACTTGCAAGTAATCTTAGCTCATCTTATCTTATTTCTTAGACTCCTACTATTTGTATAGTAAACCTTAAGGGAGCTAGTCACTCGTTGCCCTCTGCTATCTCTCTTTTTTTGTTGATCAATTGATTTGCCATTACTAGCAACTTTATTTTGAATATTGTCTTTTAAACATATCCCTGAGGTATCCCAGTAATAACTGCTGTTTTTAACCCTAATGCTGCAGCCTGATTGTTTCCCACAAACACCCATACCTCTATAATCTATCAGTTTAAATTCCTACACAAGTCATCAATTACCCTCTCAATCGAATTGGCTAATGCAACCACTCCATCTGCACCTGAATGTTGCACCTGAATGTTGCGTCTGAATGTTGTACGTGAATGTTGCATCTGAATGTTGCACCTGAATGTTGCACCTGAATGTTGCACTTGAGTGTTGCATCTGAATGTTGCACCTGAATGTTGTACGTGAATGTTGTATGTGAATGTTGCACCTGAATGTTGCATCTGAATGTTGCTCCTGAATGTTGCACCTGAATGTTGCACTTGAATGTTGCATCTGAATGTTGCACCTGAATGTTGTATGTTGCATCTGAATGTTGCACCTGAATGTTGCATCTGAATGTTGCGCCTGAATGTTGCATCTGAATGTTGCACCTGAATGCGCACCTGAAAATTGCACCTGAATAGTGCACCTGAATCTTGCACCTGAATGGTGCACCTGAATGTTGCACCTGAATGTTGCACCTGAATGTTGTACCTGAATGTTGCACCTGAATGTTGCACCTGAATGTTGCACCTGAATGTTGCACCTGAATGTTGCACCTGAATGTTGCACCTGAATGTTGTACCTGAATGTTGCACCTGAATGTTGCACCTGAATGTTGTACCTGAATGTTGCACCTGAATGTTGCACCTGAATGTTGTACCTGAATGTTGCACCTGAATATTGCATTTGAACGTTATACCTGAATGTTGCACCTTAATGTTTCATCTGAATGTCGCACCTGAATGTTGCACCTGAATGTTGCACCTGAATGTTGCATCTGAATGTTGCACCTGAATGTTGCATCTGAATGTTGCACCTGAATGTTGCATCTGAATGTTGCATCTGAATGTTGCACCTGAATGTTGCATCTGAATGTTGCACCTGAATGTTGCACCTGAATGTTGCATCTGAATGTTGCACCTGAATGTTGCATCTGAATGTTGCACCTGAATGTTGCACCTGAATGTTGCATCTGAATGTTGCATCTGAATGTTGCACCTGAATGTTGCACCTGAATGTTGCACCTGAATGTTGCACCTGAATGTTGCATTTGAATGTTGCACCTGAATGTTGCATTTGAATGTCGCACCTGAATGTTGTACCTGAATGTTGCACCTGAATGTTGTACCTGAATGTTGCACCTGAATGTTGCACCTGAATGTTGTACCTGAATGTTGCACCTGAATGT
>NC_091317.1:12687968-12690468 GCF_038502225.1 Cherax quadricarinatus
CTGTAATACCATGAATCAAGGCTCCTGGTGCTGGTATTATCGTCAATCTTCACTGTGATACCATGAATCAAGGCTCCTGGTGGTGGTATTATCGTCAGTCTTCACTGTGATACCATGAATCAAAGCTCCTGGTGCTGGTATTATCGTCAATCTTCACTGTGATACCATGAATCAAGGCTCCTGGTGCTGGTATTATCGTCAATCTTCACTGTGATACCATGAATCAAGGCTCCTGGTGCTGGTATTATCGTCAATCTTCACTGTGATACCATGAATCAAGGCTCCTGGTGCTGGTATTATCGTCAGTCTTCACTGTGATACCATGAATCAAGGCTCCTGGTTCTGGTATTATCGTCAATCTTCACTGTGATACCATGAATCAAGGCTCCTGGTGCTGGTATTATCGTCAGTCTTCACTGTGATACCATGAATCAAGGCTCCTGGTGCTGGTATTATCGTCAGTCTTCACTGTGATACCATGAATCAAGGCTCCTGGTGCTGGTATTATCGTCAGTCTTCACTGTGATACCATGAATCAAGGCTCCTGGTGCTGGTATTATCGTCAGTCTTCACTGTGATACCATGAATCAAGGCTCCTGCTGCTGGTATTATCGTCAGTCTTCACTGTGATACCATCAATCAAGGCTCCTGGTGCTGGTATTATCGTCAGTCTTCACTGTGATACCTTGAATCAAGGCTCCTGGTGCTGGTATTATCATCAGTCTTCACAGTGATACCATGAATCAAGGCTCCTGGTGCTGGTATTATCGTCAGTCTTCACTGTGATACCATGAATCAAGGCTCCTGGTGCTGGTATTATCGTCAGTCTTCACTGTGATACCATGAATCAAGGCTCCTGGTGCTGGTATTATCGTCAATCTTCACTGTGATACCATGAATCAAGGCTCCTGGTGGTGGTATTATCGTCAATCTTCACTGTGATACCATGAATCAAGGCTCCTGGTGATGGTATTATCGTCAGTCTTCACTGTGATACCATGAATCAAGGCTACTGGTACTGGTATTATCGTCAATCTTTACTGTGATACCATGAATCAAGGCTCCTGGTGGTGGTATTATCGTCAATCTTCACTGTGATACCATGAATCAAGGCTCCTGGTGCTGGTATTATCGTCAATCTTCACTGTGATACCATGAATCAAGGCTCCTGGTGCTGGTATTATCGTCAATCTTCACTGTGATACCATGAATCAAGGCTCCTGGTGGTGGTATTATCGTCAGTCTTCACTGTGATACCATGAATCAAGGCTCCTGGTGCTGGTATTATCGTCAGTCTTCACTGTGATACCATGAATCAAGGCTCCTGGTGCTGGTATTATCGTCAGTCTTCACTGTGATACCATGAATCAAGGCTCCTGGTGCTGGTATTATCGTCAATCTTCACTGTGATACCATGAATCAAGGCTCCTGGTGCTGGTATTATCGTCAGTCTTCACTGTGATACCATGAATCAAGGCTCCTGGTGGTGGTATTATCGTCAATCTTCACTGTGATACCATGAATCAAGGCTCCTGGTGCTGGTATTATCGTCAATCTTCACTGTGATACCATGAATCAAGGCTCCTGGTGCTGGTATTATCGTCAGTCTTCACTGTGATACCATGAATCAAGGCTCTTGGTGCTGGTATTATCGTCAATCTTCACTGTGATACCATGAATCAAGGCTCCTGGTGCTGGTATTATCATCAGTCTTCACTGTGATACCATGAATCAAGGCTCCTGGTGCTGGTATTATCGTCAGTCTTCACTGTGATACCATGAATCAAGGCTCCTGGTGCTGGTATTATCGTCAATCTTCACTGTGATACCATGAATCAAGGCTCCTGGTGCTGGTATTATCGTCAATCTTCACTGTGATACCATGAATCAAGGCTCCTGGTGCTGGTATTATCGTCAATCTTCACTGTGATACCATGAATCAAGGCTCCTGGTGCTGGTATTATCGTCAATCTTCACTGTGATACCATGAATCAAGGCTCCTGGTGCTGGTATTATCGTCAGTCTTCACTGTGATACCATGAATCAAGGCTCCTGGTGCTGGTATTATCGTCAATCTTCACTGTGATACCATGAATCAAGGCTCCTGGTGCTGGTATTATCGTCAATCTTCACTGTGATACCATGAATCAAGGCTCCTGGTGCTGGTATTATCGTCAGTCTTCACTGTGATACCATGAATCAAGGCTCCTGGTGCTGGTATTATCGTCAATCTTCACTGTGATACCATGAATCAAGGCTCCTGGTGGTGGTATTATCGTCAGTCTTCACTGTGATACCATGAATCAAAGCTCCTGGTGCTGGTATTATCGTCAATCTTCACTGTGATACCATGAATCAAGGCTCCTGGTGCTGGTATTATCGTCAATCTTCACTGTGATACCATGAATCAAGGCTCCTGGTGCTGGTATTATCGTCAATCTTCACTGTGATACCATGAATCAAGGCTCCTGGTGCTGGTATTATCGTCAGTCTTCACTGT
>NC_091317.1:12695468-12702968 GCF_038502225.1 Cherax quadricarinatus
GCAGGACTACAAAAAGACCTGGACAGGCTACAAGCCTGGTCCAGCAACTGGCTCCTTGAATTTAACCCTGCCAAATGCAAAGTCATGATGATCGGGGAAGGGCAAAAAAGACCGCAGATACAGTATAGTCTAGGTGGCCAAAGACTGCAAACCTCACACATGAAAAAAGATCTTAGGGTGAGTATAATACCGAGCACATCTCCTGAGGCGCACATCAATCATATAACTGCTGCAGCATACGGGCGTCTGGCAAACCTAAGGATAGCGTTCCGATACCTCAGTAAGGAATCGATTAAGAATCTGTACAACATTTACGTCAAGCCCATACTGGAGTATGCAGCACCAGTTTGGAATTCACACCTCGTCAAGCACGTCAAGAAATTAGAGAAAGTGCAAATGGTTGCAACAAGACTAGTCCCAGAGCTACGGGGAATGTCCTACGAAGAAAGGTTAAGGAAAACTGGCCTGAGGACACTGGAGGACAGGAGGGTCAGGGGAGACATGATAACGACATATAAAATACTGCGCGGAATAAATAAAGGGTCACAATTGGAAGCTGAAGACTCAGATGAGTCAAAAGGATGTTAGGAAGTATTTCTTCAGTCATAGAGTTGTCAGGCAGTGAAATAACCTAGAAAGTGACGTAGTGGAGGCGGGAACCATACATAGGATTAAGACGAGGTTTGATAAAGCTCATGGAGCAGAGAAAGAGGACCTAGTAGCAATCAGTGAAGAGGCGGGGCCTGGAGTTATGACTCGACCCCTGCAACCACAAATAGGTGAGTATAAATAAGTGAGTACACACACACTCACACTCACACACTCACACAAACACACACACACACACACACACACACACACACACACACACACACACACACACACTCACAAAAACACACACACACACACACACACACACACACAAGTTCATTTCAAGTTTCTATTACTACAACAACAATAATTGTAAATTATACAAGATCTTTGTAAATTTTCTCTCTGTGTGAAAAAACTTTCAAAGTTGATATAGTTGTAGCAGTGAATTACTTATCCGGAGTGTCTTGTACACTTCTGATGAATTAAAATATTAATTGAGCACCAAAAAAACTGATAATCAGATCGAGATCAAACCAACATTAATCACTTCATCTTTGACATAGATTACGGTCTTCTCTCTCAACATTAACATAACCAAGGAAAAAATTATTTTATATATTTACGGGAAAATATTTAAAAATTATTATTGAGAAATTCTGAACGTGATTTTAGTTAAAAACAAATATATGTACAAACACACATCATTATGTGTCGTCCCTCACATCATGTGTCGTCCCTCACATCATGTGTCGTCCCTCACATCATGTGTCGTCCCTCACATCATGTGTCGTCCCTCACATCATGTGTTGTCCCTCACATCATGTGTCGTCCCTCACATCATGTGTCGTCCCTCACATCATGTGTTGTCCCTCACATCATGTGTCGTCCCTCACATCATGTGTCGTCCCTCACATCATGTGTTGTCCGTCACATCATGTGTTGTCCGTCACATCATGTGTTGTCCCTCACATCATGTGTCGTCCCTCACATCATGTGTCGTCCCTCACATCATGTGTCGTCCCTCACATCATGTGTTGTCCCTCACATCATGTGTCGTCCCTCACATCATGTGTCGTCCCTCACATCATGTGTTGTCCGTCACATCATGTGTTGTCCCTCACATCATGTGTTGTCCCTCACATCATGTGTCGTCCCTCACATCATGTGTCGTCCCTCACATCATGTGTCGTCCCTCACATCATGTGTCGTCCCTCACATCATGTGTTGTCCGTCACATCATGTGTCGTCCCTCACATCATGTGTTGTCCCTCACATCATGTGTTGTCCGTCACATCATGTGTTGTCCGTCACATCATGTGTTGTCCCTCACATCATGTGTCGTCCCTCACATCATGTGTTGTCCGTCACATCATGTGTCGTCCCTCACATCATGTGTTGTCCGTCACATCATGTGTTGTCCCTCACATCATGTGTCGTCCCTCACATCATGTGTTGTCCCTCACATCATGTGTCGTCCCTCACATCATGTGTTGTCCGTCACATCATGTGTCGTCCCTCACATCATGTGTTGTCCCTCACATCATGTGTCGTCCCTCACATCATGTGTTGTCCCTCACATCATGTGTCGTCCCTCACATCATGTGTTGTCCGTCACATCATGTGTCGTCCCTCACATCATGTGTTGTCCCTCACATCATGTGTCGTCCCTCACATCATGTGTTGTCCCTCACATCATGTGTCGTCCCTCACATCATGTGTTGTCCGTCACATCATGTGTCGTCCCTCACATCATGTGTCGTCCCTCACATCATGTGTCGTCCCTCACATCATGTGTTGTCCGTCACATCATGTGTCGTCCCTCACATCACGTGTCGTCCCTCACATCATGTGTTGTCCCTCACATCATGTGTTGTCCGTCACATCATGTGTCGTCCCTCACATCATGTGTTGTCCCTCACATCATGTGTCGTCCCTCACATCATGTGTTGTCCCTCACATCATGTGTTGTCCCTCACATCATGTGTTGTCCCTCACATCATGTGTTGTCCCTCACATCATGTGTTGTCCGTCACATCATGTGTCGTCCCTCACATCATGTGTTGTCCCTCACATCATGTGTCGTCCCTCACATCATGTGTTGTCCCTCACATCATGTGTCGTCCCTCACATCATGTGTTGTCCGTCACATCATGTGTTGTCCGTCACATCATGTGTTGTCCGTCACATCATGTGTTGTCCCTCACATCATGTGTCGTCCCTCACATCATGTGTTGTCCGTCACATCATGTGTTGTCCGTCACATCATGTGTTGTCCCTCACATCATGTGTTGTCCCTCACATCATGTGTTGTCCGTCACATCATGTGTTGTCCGTCACATCATGTGTTGTCCGTCACATCATGTGTTGTCCCTCACATCATGTGTCGTCCCTCACATCATGTGTTGTCCCTCACATCATGTGTCGTCCCTCACATCATGTGTTGTCCCTCACATCATGTGTTGTCCCTCACATCATGTGTTGTCCGTCACATCATGTGTTGTCCCTCACATCATGTGTTGTCCCTCACATCATGTGTTGTCCCTCACATCATGTGTTGTCCGTCACATCATGTGTTGTCCGTCACATCATGTGTTGTCCCTCACATCATGTGTTGTCCGTCACATCATGTGTTGTCCGTCACATCATGTGTTGTCCGTCACATCATGTGTTGTCCGTCACATCATGTGTTGTCCGTCACATCATGTGTTGTCCCTCACATCATGTGTTGTCCGTCACATCATGTGTCGTCCCTCACATCATGTGTTGTCCCTCACATCATGTGTTGTCCCTCACATCATGTGTCGTCCCTCACATCATGTGTTGTCCGTCACATCATGTGTTGTCCGTCACATCATGTGTTGTCCGTCACATCATGTGTTGTCCGTCACATCATGTGTTGTCCCTCACATCATGTGTTGTCCGTCACATCATGTGTCGTCCCTCACATCATGTGTTGTCCCTCACATCATGTGTTGTCCCTCACATCATGTGTTGTCCGTCACATCATGTGTTGTCCGTCACATCATGTGTTGTCCCTCACATCGTGTGTCGTCCCTCACATCATGTGTTGTCCCTCACATCATGTGTTGTCCCTCACATCATGTGTTGTCCCTCACATCATGTGTTGTCCCTCACATCATGTGTTGTCCGTCACATCATGTGTCGTCCCTCACATCATGTGTTGTCCGTCACATCATGTGTTGTCCCTCACATCATGTGTCGTCCCTCACATCATGTGTTGTCCCTCACATCATGTGTCGTCCCTCACATCATGTGTTGTCCCTCACATCATGTGTTGTCCCTCACATCATGTGTTGTCCGTCACATGTGTTGTCCCTCACATCATGTGTTGTCCCTCACATCATGTGTCGTCCCTCACATCATGTGTTGTCCCTCACATCATGTGTTGTCCCTCACATCATGTGTTGTCCGTCACATGTGTTGTCCCTCACATCATGTGTTGTCCCTCACATCATGTGTTGTCCCTCACATCATGTGTTGTCCGTCACATGTGTTGTCCCTCACATCATGTGTTGTCCCTCACATCATGTGTTGTCCCTCACATCATGTGTTGTCCCTCACATCACGTGTCGTCCCTCACATCATGTGTTGTCCGTCACATGTGTTGTCCCTCACATCATGTGTTGTCCCTCACATCATGTGTTGTCCGTCACATGTGTTGTCCCTCACATCATGTGTCGTCCCTCACATCATGTGTCGTCCCTCACATCATGTGTTGTCCCTCACATCATGTGTTGTCCCTCACATCATGTGTTGTCCGTCACATGTGTTGTCCCTCACATCATGTGTTGTCCCTCACATCATGTGTCGTCCCTCACATCATGTGTCGTCCCTCACATCATGTGTCGTCCCTCACATCATGTGTCGTCCCTCACATCATGTGTCGTCCCTCACATCACGTGTCGTCCCTCACATCATGTGTCGTCCCTCACATCATGTGTCGTCCCTCACATCATGTGTCGTCCCTCACATCATGTGTCGTCCCTCACATCATGTGTCGTCCCTCACATCACGTGTCGTCCCTCACATCATGTGTCGTCCCTCACATCATGTGTCGTCCCTCACATCATGTGTTGTCCCTCACATCATGTGTTGTCCGTCACATGTGTTGTCCCTCACATCATGTGTTGTCCCTCACATCATGTGTCGTCCCTCACATCATGTGTCGTCCCTCACATCATGTGTCGTCCCTCACATCATGTGTCGTCCCTCACATCATGTGTCGTCCCTCACATCAAGTGTCGTCCCTCACATCATGTGTCGTCCCTCACATCATGTGTCGTCCCTCACATCATGTGTCGTCCCTCACATCATGTGTCGTCCCTCACATCATGTGTCGTCCCTCACATCATGTGTCGTCCCTCACATCATGTGTCGTCCCTCACATCATGTGTCGCCCCTCACATCATGTGTTGTTATCTGGTGTTTTGTAGGTGTTATCTGGTGTGTGTTGTAGGTGTTGTTATCTGGTGTGTTGCAGGTGTTGTTATCTGGTGTGTTGCAGATGTTGCTATCTGGTGTGTTGCATGTTTTATTATCTGGTGTGTGGCAAGTGTCGTTATTTGTTGTATTGCAGGTGTTGTTACCTGATGTGTGTTGCAGGTGTTGTTAGATGGTGTGTGTTGCAGGTGTTGTTACCTGATGTGTGTTGCAGGTGTTGTTATCTGGTGTGTTGCAGGTGTTGTTATCTGGTGTGTTGCAGGTGTTGTTATCTGGTGTGTTGCAGGTGTTGTTATCTGGTGTATTGCAGGTGTCGTTATCTGATGTGTTGCAGGTGTTGTTATCTGGTGTGTTGCAGGTGCTGTTATCTGGTGTGTTGCACGTGTTATCTGGTGTGTGTGTTGCAGGTGTTGCTATCTGGTATGTCGCAGGTGTTGTTATCTGGTGTGTTGCAAGTGTCGTTATCTGGTGTATTGCAGGTATTGTTATCTGGAGTGTTGCACGTACTGTTATCTGTTGTGTTGCACGTGTTATCTGGTGTGTGTGTGTTGCAGGTGTTCTTATCTGGTGTGTTGCAGGTGTTGTTATCTGGCGTGTTGCAGGTGTAGCTATCTGGTGTGTTGCAGGTGCTGTTATCTGTTGCGTGTGCTGCAGGTGTTATCTTGTGTATTGCAGGTGTTGTTATCTGATGTGTTTCAGGTGTTATCTGATGTGTGTGTAGCAGGTGTTGTTAGTTGGTGTATTGCAGGTGTTGTTATCTAGTGTGTTGCAGGTGTGATCTGGTGTGTGTATCTTGCAGGTGTTGTTATCTGGTGTATTGCAGGTGTTATCTGGTGCGTGTGCTGCAGGTGTTGTTATCTGGTTTGTTGCAGGTGTTGTTATCTGATGTTCTGCATGTGTTATCTGGTGAGTGTGTTGCAGGTGTTGTTATCTGGTGTGTTGCAGATGTTGCTATCTGGTGTGTTGCAGGTGTTATTATCTGGTGTGTGGCAGGTGTCGTTATTTGTTGTGTTGCAGGTGTTGTTACCTGTTGTGTGTTGCAGGTGTTGTTAGATGTGTGTGTTGCAGGTGTTGTTAACTAATGTGTGTTACAGGTGTTGTTAGATGGTGTGTTGCAGGTGTTGTTATCTGGTGTGTTGCAGGTGTTGTTATCTGGTGTATCGCAGGTGTCGTTATCTGATGTGTTGCACTCGTTGTTATCTGGTGTGCTGCAGGTGCTGTTATCTGGTGTGTTGCATGTGTTATCTGGTGTGCGTGTTGCAGGTGTTGTTATCTGGTACGTCGCAGGTGTTGTTATCTGGTGTGTTGCAAGTGTTGTTATCTGGTGTATTGCAGGTGTCGTTACCTGGTGTATTGCAGGTGTCATTATCTGGCGTGTTACACGTACTGTTATCTGGTGTGTTACACGTGTTATCTGGTGTGTGTGTTGCAGGTGTTCTTATCTGGTGTGTTGCAGGTGTTGTTATCTGGCGTGTTGCAGGTGTAGTTATCTGGTGTGTTGCAGGTGCTGTTATCTGGTGCGTGTGCTGCAGGTGTTATCTTGTGTATTGCAGGTGTTGTTATCTGATGTGTTTCAGGTGTTATCTGATGTGTGTGTTGCAGGTGTTGTTATTTGGTGTATTGCAAGTGTTGTTATCTAGTGTTTTGCAGGTGTGATCTGGTGTGTGTGTTTCAGGTGTTGTTATCTGGTGAATTGCAGGTGTGTTATCTGGTGTGTTGCAGATGTCGTTATCTGGTGTGTTGCAGGTGTTGTTATCTGGTGTGTTGCAGGTGTTATCCGGTGCGTGTGCTGCAGGTGTTGTTATCTGGTGTGTTGCAGGTGTTGTTATCTGGTGTGTTGCAGATATTGTTATCTGGTGCATTGCATATGTTATCTAGTGTGTTGCATGTGTTATCTGATGTGTGTATTTCAGGTGTTATCTGGTGTATTGCAGGTGTTTTTACCTGATGTGTGTTGCAGGTGTCGTTATCTGGTGTGTTGCACGTGTTTTTACCTGATGTGTGTTGCAGGTGTCGTTATCTGTCGTATTGCAGGTGTTGTTATCTGGCGTGTTGCAGGTACTGTTATCTGGTGTGTTGCACGCGTTTTCTGGTGTGTGTGTTGCAGGTGTTCTTATCTGGTGTTTTGCAGGTGTTCTTATCTGGCGTGTTGCAGGTGTAGTTATCTGGTGTTTTGCAGATGCTGTTATCTGGTGCGTGTGCTGCAGGTGTTATCTTGTGTATTGCAGGTGTTGTTATCTGATGTGTTTCAGGTGTTATCTGATGTGTGTGTTGCAAGTGTTGTTAGTTGGTGTATTTCAGGTGTTGTTATCTAGTGTATTGCAGGTGTTGTTTTCTGATATTCTGCATGTGTTATCTGGTGAGTGTGTTGCAGGCGTTGTTATCTGGTGTTTTGTAGGTGTTATCTGGTGTGTGTTGCAGGTGTTGTTATCTGTTGTGTTGCAG
>NC_091317.1:12707968-12760468 GCF_038502225.1 Cherax quadricarinatus
TCTGGGTGTGTGTAGCTGTCAGCCACTGACTGTCTGTCAGGGTGTGTGTAGCTGTCAGCCACTGACTGTCTGTCTGGGTGTATGTAACTGTCAGCCACTGACTGTCTGTCTGGGTGAGTGTAACTGTCAGCCACTGACTGTCTGTCTGGGTGTGTGTAGATGTCAGCCACTGTCTGTCTGTCTGGGTGTGTGTAACTGTCAGCCACTGACTGTCTTTCAGGGTGTGGGTAACTGTCAGCCACTGACTGTCTGTCTGGGTGTGTGTAGCTGTCAGCCACTGACTGTCTGTCTGGGTGTGTGTAGCTGTCAGCCACTGACTGTCTGTCAGGGTGTGTGTAACTGTCAGCCACTGACTGTCTTTCTGGGTGTGTGTAGCTGTCAGCCACTGACTGTCTGTCTGGGTGTGTGTAACTGTCAGCCACTGACTGTCTGTCAGGGTGTGTGTAACTGTCAGCCACTGACTGTCTGTCTGGGTGAGTGTAGCTGTCAGCCACTGACTGTCTGTCAGGGTGTGTGTAGCTGTCAGCCACTGACTGTCTGTCTGGGTGTATGTAACTGTCAGCCACTGACTATCTGTCTGGGTGTGTGTAGCTGTCAGCCACTGACTGTCTGTCTGGGTGTGTGTAACTGTCAGCCACTGACTGTCTGTCAGGGTGTGTGTAGCTGTCAGCCACTGACTGTCTGTCTGGGTGTGTGTAGCTGTCAGCCACTGACTGTCTGTCTGGGTGTGTGTAACTGTCAGCCACTGACTGTCTGTCTGGGTGTGTGTAACTGTCAGCCACTGACTGTCTGTCTGAGTGCGTGTAACTGTCAGCCACTGACTGTCTGTCTGGGTGTGTGTAACTGTCAGCCACTGACTGTCTGTCTGGGTGTGTGTAGCTGTCAGCCACTGACTGTCTGTCTGGGTGTGTGTAACTGTCAGCCACTGACTGTCTGTCTGGGTGTGTGTACCTGTGAGCCACTGACTGTCTGTCTGGGTGTGTGTAACTGTCAGCCACTGACTGTCTGTCTGGGTGTGTGTAACTGTCAGCCACTGACTGTCTGTCTGGGTGTAACTGTCAGCCACTGTCTGTCTGTCTGGGTGTGTGTAACTGTCAGCCACTGTCTGTCTGTCTGGGTGCGTGTAACTGTCAGCCACTGACTGTCTGTCTGGGTGTGTGTAACTGTCAGCCACTGTCTGTCTGTCTGGGTGTGTGTAACTGTCAGCCACTGACTGTCTGTCTGGTTGTATGTAACTGTCAGCCACTGACTGTCTGTCTGGGTGTGTGTAGCTGTCAGCCACTAACTGTCTGTCTGGGTGTGTGTAACTGTCAGCCACTGACTGTCTGTCTGGGTGTGTGTAACTGTCAGCCACTGACTGTCTGTCTGGGTGCGTGTAACTGTCAGCCACTGACTGTCTGTCTGGGTGTGTGTAACTGTCAGCCATTGACTGTCTGTCTGGGTGCGTGTAACTGTCAGCCACTGTCTGTCTGTCTGGGTGTGTGTAACTGTCAGCCATTGTCTGTCTGTCTGGGTGTGTGTAACTGTCAGCCACTGACTGTCTGTCTGGGTGTGTGTAACTGTCAGCCACTGACTGTCTGTCTGGATGTGTGTAACTCTCAGCCACTGACTGTCTGTCTGGGTGTGTGTAACTGTCAGCCACTGTCTGTCTGTCTGGGTGTGTGTAACTGTCAGCCACTGACTGTCTGTCTAGGTGTGTGTAACTGTCAGCCACTGTCTGTCTGTCTGGGTGCGTGTAACTGTCAGCCACTGACTGTCTGTGTGTGTGTAACTGTCAGCCACTGTCTGTCTGTCTGGGTGTGTGTAACTGTCAGCCACTGTCTGTCTGTCTGGGTGTGTGTAACTGTCAGCCACTGTCTGTCTGTCTGGGTGTGTGTAACTGTCAGCAACTGACTGTCTGTCTGGGTGTGTGTAACTGTCAGCCACTGACTGTCTGTCTGGGTGCGTGTAACTGTCAGCCACTGTCTGTCTGGGTGTGTGTAACTGTCAGCCACTGACTATCTGTCTGGGTGTATGTAACTGTCAGCCTCTGTCTGTTTTTGTATGTATAGCTGTCAGCCCCTGTCTGTCTATCTGTCTGAGTGAATGCAAGTGTCAGTCTCTGACTGTCTGTCTGAGTGAATGCAAGTGTCAGTCTCTGACTGTCTGTCTTGGTGTGTGCAGCTGTCAGCGACTGGCTATGGCTGTCTGTCACTCCAGTCTAGTCTCGGTCTCACCAAAGAGAAGTTTGAAATTAAGTTTGTTCTGTTATCAGAGATCTCTGTCTGCGTCTGTCAGCTGTGTCTGTCTGCGTCTGTCAGCTGTGTCTGTCTGCGTCTGTCAGCTGTGTCTGTCTGCGTCTGTCAGCTGTGTCTGTCTGCGTCTGTCAGCTGTGTCTGTCTGCGTCTGTCAGCTGTGTCTGTCTGCGTCTGTCAACTTTGAGTGTGTAATTTTTTATTTTGTGTGTGTGTACTCACCTAGTTGTACTCACCTAGTTGTACTCACCTAGTTGTACTCACCTAGTTGTACTCACCTAGTTGTACTCACCTAGTTGTACTCACCTAGTTGTACTCACCTAGTTGTACTCACCTAGTTGTACTCACCTAGTTGTACTCACCTAGTTGTACTCACCTAGTTGTACTCATCTAGTTGTACTCATCTAGTTGTACTCACCTAGTTGTACTCATCTAGTTGTACTCACCTAGTTGTACTCATCTAGTTGTACTCATCTAGTTGTACTCATCTAGTTGTACTCATCTAGTTGTACTCATCTAGTTGTACTCATCTAGTTGTACTCATCTAGTTGTACTCATCTAGTTGTACTCATCTAGTTGTACTCATCTAGTTGTACTCATCTAGTTGTACTCATCTAGTTGTACTCATCTAGTTGTACTCATCTAGTTGTACTCACCTAGTTGTACTCATCTAGTTGTACTCATCTAGTTGTACTCATCTAGTTGTACTCATCTAGTTGTACTCATCTAGTTGTACTCATCTAGTTGTACTCATCTAGTTGTACTCATCTAGTTGTACTCATCTAGTTGTACTCATCTAGTTGTACTCATCTAGTTGTACTCATCTAGTTGTACTCATCTAGTTGTACTCACCTAGTTGTACTCATCTAGTTGTACTCATCTAGTTGTACTCATCTAGTTGTACTCATCTAGTTGTACTCATCTAGTTGTACTCATCTAGTTGTACTCATCTAGTTGTACTCATCTAGTTGTACTCATCTAGTTGTACTCACCTAGTTGTACTCATCTAGTTGTACTCATCTAGTTGTACTCATCTAGTTGTACTCATCTAGTTGTACTCATCTAGTTGTACTCACCTAGTTGTACTCACCTAGTTGTACTCACCTAGTTGTACTCACCTAGTTGTACTCATCTAGTTATGATTGCAGGGATCGAATCACAGCTCCTGGCCCCACCTCTTCACTGGCCGCTACTAAGTCACTCTTCCTGCTCCATGAGATTATCATACCTCTTCCTAAAGCTATGTATGGATCCTGCCTCCACTACATCACTTCCGAGACTATTCCACTTCCTGAATAAATAAATACTTCCTAACATCCCTCTGATTCATCTGAGTTTTCAACTTCCAACTGTGACCCCTCGTTGCTGTGTCCCATCTCTGGACCATCATGTCTCTGTCCACCTTGTAGATTCCTCTCAGTATTTTATATGTCGTTATCATATCCCCCCTCCAGTGCCGTCAGGTCGATTTCCCTTAACCTCTTTTCGTAGGACATGCGCTTTAGCTCCGAGACAAGTCATGTTGCAAACCTTTGCACTCTCTCTAGCTTTCTTACGTGCTTGGCTAGGTGTGGGTTCCAAACTGGTGTTGCATACTCCAATATAGGCCTAACGTACACGGTGTACAGGATCCTAAACGATTCCTTATTGAGATACCGGAATGTTGTTCTTAGGTTTGCCAGGCGTCCGTTTACTGCAGCAGTTATTTGGTTGATGTGCGTCTCAGATGTTCCCGGTGTTATACTCACCCCAAGATCCTTTTCCCTGAGTGAAGTTTGTAGTCTCTGACTCCCTAGACTGTACTCCGTCTGCGGATAATCTTCTCCATGACTTTACATACTATACATGTCAGTGACACTGGTCTGTAGTTTAATGCTTCATGTCTGTCTCCTTTTTTTTTTTTAAATTGGGACTACATTTGCTGTGTGTGTGTGTATATATATATACACTCAACTAATTGAGGTTGAAGGGGTCAATTCATAGCTCCTGGCCCCGTCTCTTCAATGGTCACTACTCTTTCCCTGCTCCTTGAGCTTTGTCATACCTCTTCTTAAAGTTATGTATGGAACCTGCCTCCACTACGTCACTCTCCAGATTGTTCCACTTCCTGACAGCTCTATGGCTGAAGAAATAATTCTTAACATCCCTGTGACTCATCTGAGTCTTCAACTTCCAGTTGTGACCCCTTATTGCTGTGTCCCGTCTCTGAAACATTCTGTCCCTGTTCATCTGTTAATTCCTCTCAGTATTTTATATGTTGTTACCATGTCCTCCCTATCCCTCCTGTCCTCCAATGTTGTCATGTTGATTTCCCTTAACCTCTCTTCGTAGGACAAACTTCCCTCAGCTCCGGGACTGCTCTGGTTGCAAAACTTTGTACTTTCTCTAATATTTTGACGTGTTTTACCAGGTGTGGGTTCCACACTGGTGCTGCATACTCCAATATGGGCCTGACGTACACAGTGTACAGTGTCGTGAATGACTCTTTACTTAGATGTCGAGACCCTATTCTCAGGTTTGGCAGGCGCCGATATATTGCAATAGATATTTAATTGATGTGCTTCTCAAGAGATGTGCTCGGTATGATGTTCACCCCAAGATCCTTTTCCTTGAGTGAGTTTTACAGCCTCTTACCTCTTAGGTTGTAATCCGTCTACGGTTTCCTTTGTCCTTCCCCAAGCTTCATAACTTTGCACTTGTTGGGGTTAAACTCCAGGAGCCATTTATCGGACCAGACTTACAGCCTGTCCAGATCCCCTTGTAGGCTTATCTGATCCTCCTCCGCCTGTATTTTTCTCATTGGTTTCACATCGCCTGCTTATTTCCTTCTATCTCCCTGCCTCTGTTCCTATTTGCCTCTTTGTCTCCGTCTATCTACCTGTCTATCTACTTCTATGTCTATCTATCTGCTGCTGAGTGTGCGTGTCTAATTATCTATAATTAACTATAATCATTTTAAGGAAAAAACAAAAATATGTCCGATGTTGCCAAGTGTACCAATGTTGTACCGTCTACTGTACCACCACCAGTGTCACTGTACCGTCTACTGTACCACCACCAGTGTCACTGTACCGTCTACTGTACCACTACCTGTGTCACTGTACCGTCTACTGTACCACTACCTGTGTCACTGTACCGTCTACTGTACCACTACCTGTGTCACTGTACCGTCTACTGTACCACTACCAGTGTCACTGTACCATCTACTGTACCACTACCTGTGTCACTGTACCGTCTACTGTACCACTACCTGTGTCACTGTACCGTCTACTGTACCACTACCTGTGTCACTGTACCACTACCTGTGTCACTGTACCGTCTACTGTACCACTACCAGTGTCACTGTACCGTCTACTGTACCACTACCAGTGTCACTGTACCATCTACTGTACCACTACCAGTGTCACTGTACCGTCTACTGTACCACTACCAGTGTCACTGTACCGTCTACTGTACCACTACCAGTGTCACTGTACCGTCTACTGTACCACCACCAGTGTCACTGTACCGTCTACTGTACCACTACCAGTGTCACTGTACCGTCTACTGTACCACCACCAGTGTCACTGTACCGTCTACTGTACCACTACCAGTGTCACTGTACCGTCTACTGTACCACTACCAGTGTCACTGTACCGTCTACTGTACCACCACCAGTGTCACTGTACCGTCTACTGTACCTCCACCTGTGTCACTGTACCGTCTACTGTACCTCCACCTGTGTCACTGTACCGTCTACTGTACCACCACCAGTGTCACTGTACCGTCTACTGTACCACTACCAGTGTCACTGTACCGTCTACTGTACCACTACCAGTGTCACTGTACCGTCTACTGTACCACCACCAGTGTCACTGTACCGTCTACTGTACCACTACCAGTGTCACTGTACCGTCTACTGTACTACTACCAGTGTCACTGTACCGTATACTGTACCACCACCAGTGTCACTGTACCGTCTACTGTACCACTACCAGTGTCACTGTACCGTCTACTGTACCACTACCAGTGTCACTGTACCGTCTACTGTACCACTACCAGTGTCACTGTACCGTCTACTGTACCGTCTACTGTACCACTACCAGTGTCACTGTACCGTCTACTGTACCACTACCAGTGTCACTGTACCGTCTACTGTACCATAACCAGTGTCACTGTACCGTCTACTGTACCACTACCAGTGTCACTGTACCGTCTACTGTACCACTACCAGTGTCACTGTACCGTCTACTGTACCACCACCAGTGTCACTGTACCGTCTACTGTACCACTATCAGTGTCACTGTACCGTCTACTGTACCACTACCAGTGTCACTGTACCGTCTACTGTACCACTACCAGTGTCACTGTACCGTCTACTGTACCACCACCAGTGTCACTGTACCGTCTACTGTACCACTACCAGTGTCACTGTACCGTCTACTGTACAGTCTACTGTGCCACCACCTGTGTCACTGTACCGTATACTGTACCACCACCTGTGTCACTGTACCGTCTACTGTACCACCACCAGTGTCACTGTACCGTCTACTGTACCGTCTACTGTGCCACCACCTGTTTCACTGTACCGTCTACTGTACCACTACCTGTGTCACTGTACCGTCTACTGTGCCACCACCTGCGTCACTGTACCGTCTACTGTACCACCACCTGCGTCACTGTACCGTCTACTGTACCACCACCTGTGTCACTGTACCGTCTAGTGTACCACCACCAGCGTCACTGTACCGTCTACTGTACCACCACCTGTGTCACTGTACCGTCTACTGTACCACCACCAGTGTCACTGTACCGTCTACTGTAACAACACCAGTGCCACTGTACCGTCTACTGTACCACCACCTGTGTCACTGTACCGTCTGCTGTGCCACCACCTGTGTCACTGTACCGTCTACTGTACCACCACCAGTGTCACTGTACCGTCTACTGCACCACCACCAGTGTCACTGTACCGTCTACTGTGCCTCCACCAGTGTCACTGTACCGTCTAATGTACCACCACCAGTACCACTGTACCGTCTACTGTACCACCACCTGTGTCACTGTGCCGTCTACTGTACCACCACCAGTGTCACTGTACCGTCTACTGTACCACCACCTGTGTCACTGTACCGTCTACTGTACCACCACCAGTGTCACTGTACCGTCTACTGTACCGTCTACTGTGCCACCACCTGTGTCACTGTACCGTATACTGTACCACCACCTGTGTCACTCTACCGTCTACTGTACCACCACCTGTGTCACTGTACCGTCTACTGTGCCACCACCTGCGTCACTGTAACGTCTACTGTACCACCACCTGCATCACTGTACCGTCTACTGTACCACCACCAGTGTCACTGTACCGTCTACTGTACCACCACCAGTGCCACTGTACCGTCTACTGTACCACCACCTGTGTCACTGTACCGTCTGCTGTGCCACCACCTGTGTCACTGTACCGTCTACTGTACCACCACCAGTGTCACTGTACCGTCTACTGTACCACCACCAGTGTCACTGTACCGTCTACTGTGCCTCCACCAGTGTCACTGTACCGTCTAATGTACCACCACCAGTGTCACTGTAGCGTCTACTGTACCACCACCTGTGTAACAGTGCCGTCTACTGCACCACCACCAGTGTCACTGTACCGTCTACTGTACCACCACCTGTGTCACTGTACCGTCTACTGTACCACCACCAGTGTCACTGTACCGTCTACTGTACCGTCTACTGTGCCACCACCTGTGTCACTGTACCGTATACTGTACCACCACCTGTGTCGCTGTACCGTCTACTGTGCCACCACCTGTGTCACTGTACCGTCTACTGTGCCACCACCTGCGTCACTGTAACGTTACTGTACCACCACCTGCGTCACTGTACCGTCTACTGTACCACCACCTGTGTCACTGTACCGTCTACTGTACCACCACCAGTGTCACTGTACCGTCTACTGTACCACCACCAGTGCCTCTGTACCGTCTACTGTACCACCACCTGTGTCACTGTACCGTCTGCTGTGCCACCACCTGTGTCACTGTACCGTCTACTGTACCACCACCAGTGTCACTGTACCGTCTACTGTACCACCACCAGTGTCACTGTACCGTCTATTGTGCCTCCACCAGTGTCACTGTACCGTCTAATGTAGCACCACCAGTGTCACTGTACCGTCTACTGTACCACCACCTGTGTCACTGTGCCGTCTACTGTACCACCACCAGTATCACTGTACCGTCTACTGTACCAGCACCTGTGTCACTGTAGCGTCTACTGTACCACCACCAGTGTCACTGTACCGTCTACTGTACCGTCTACTGTGCCACCACCTGTGTCACTGTACCGTATACTGTACCACCACCAGTGTCACTGTACCGTCTACTGTACCACCACCTGTGTCACTGTACCGTCTACTGTGCCACCACCTGCGTCACTGTACCGTCTACTGTACCACCACCTGCGCTACTGTACCGTCTACTGTACCACCACCTGTGTCACTGTACCGTCTAGTGTACCACCACCAGCGTCACTGTACCGTCTACTGTACCACCACTTGAGTCACTGTACCGTCTACTGTACCACCACCAGTGTCACTGTACCGTCTAATGTACCACCACCAGTGCCACTGTACCGTCTACTGTACCACCACCTGTGTCACTGTACCGTCTGCTGTGCCACCACCTGTGTCACTGTACCGTCTACTGTACCACCACCAGAGTCACTGTACCGTCTACTGTACCACCACCAGTGTCACTGTACCGTCTACTGTGCCTCCACCAGTGTCACTGTACCGTCTAATGTACCACCACCATTGTCACTGTACCGTCTACTGTACCACCACCTGTGTCACTGTACCGTCTACTGTACCACCACCTGTGTCACTATACCGTCTACTGTGCCACCACCAGTGTCACTGTACCGTCTACTGTGCCATCACCAGTGTCACTGTATCATCTACTGTACCACCACCTGTGTCACTGTACCGTCTACTCTACCACCACCTGTGTCATTGTACCGTCTACTGTACCACCACCAGTGTCACTGTACCGTCTACTGTACCACCACCAGTGTCACTGTACCGTCTACTGTACCACCACCTGTGTCACTGTACCGTCTGCTGTACCACCACCTCTGTCACTGTACCGTCTACTGTACCACCACCTGTTATCACTGTACCGTCTACTATATCACCACCTGTGTCACTGTACCGTCTGCTGTGCCACCACCAGTGTAACTGTACCGTCTACTATATCGCTACCTGTTATCACTGTACCGTCTACTATATCACCACCTGTGTCACTGTACCGTCTACTGTACCACCACCAGTTATCACTGTACCGTCTACTGTACCACCACCTGTTATCACTGTACCGTCTACTGTACTCAGGACCTAAAAAAATAGGCTAGACGCTCTGGTACATAGGCTTTTTTAAAATATCGTACAATTTACGTTACAATGTTTCCTGGCGATGGGCGCATCAGGCTGAGCATATCTGGTGATGGTGTTTATGACAGACTTGTGGATGGAGATACAGATGCAGATGCAGTATAATGCGATCCTTTACTGACTACGTTTCGTCCATACAGTGGACTTCATCAAGTCACAAACAACGGCTTTTACAACATTGTTGAACCTCGCCAGGAGACTTCTTCATGAACCTCGCCAGGAGACTTCTTCATGAACTCCGCCAGGAGACTTCTTCATGAACCCCGCCAGGAGACTTCTTCGTGAACCCCTCCAGGAGACTTCTTCATGAACCCCGCCAGGAGACTTCTTCATGAACCTCGCCAGGAGACTTCTTCATGAACCCCACCAGGAGACTTCTTCATGAACCCCGCCAGGAGACTTCTTCATGAACCTCGCCAGGAGACTTCTTCATGAACCCCACCAGGAGACTTCTTCATGAACCTCGCCAGGAGACTTCTTCATGAACTCCGCCAGGAGACTTCTTCATGAACCCCGCCAGGAGACTTCTTCGTGAACCCCTCCAGGAGACTTCTTCATGAACCCCGCCAGGAGACTTCTTCATGAACCTCGCCAGGAGACTTCTTCATGAACCCCACCAGGAGACTTCTTCATGAACCCCGCCAGGAGACTTCTTCATGAACCCCGCCAGGAGACTTCTTCATGAACCCCGCCAGGAGACTTCTTCATGAACCTCGCCAGGAGACTTCTTCATGAACCTCGCCAGGAGACTTCTTCATGAACCTCGCCAGGAGACTTCTTCATGAACCCCGCCAGGAGACTTCTTCATGAACTCCGCCAGGAGACTTCTTCATGAACCTCGCCAGGAGACTTCTTCATGAACCCCACCAGGAGACTTCTTCATGAACCTCGCCAGGAGACTTCTTCATGAACCCCACCAGGAGACTTCTTCATGAACCCCGCCAGGAGACTTCTTCATGAACCCCGCCAGGAGACTTCTTCATGAACCCCGCCAGGAGACTTCTTCATGAACCTCGCCAGGAGACTTCTTCATGAACCTCGCCAGGAGACTTCTTCATGAACCTCGCCAGGAGACTTCTTCATGAACCCCGCCAGGAGACTTCTTCATGAACTCCGCCAGGAGACTTCTTCATGAACCTCGCCAGGAGACTTCTTCATGAACCCCACCAGGAGACTTCTTCATGAACCCCACCAGGAGACTTCTTCATGAACCTCGCCAGGAGACTTCTTCATGAAACTCGCCAGGAGACTTCTTCATGATCCCCGCCAGGAGACTTCTTCATGAACCCCGCCCGGAGACTTCTTCATGAACCTCGCCAGGAGACTTCTTCATGAACCCCACCAGGAGACTTCTTCATGAACCCCACCAGGAGACTTCTTCATGAACCTCGCCAGGAGACTTCTTCATGAACCCCACCAGGAGACTTCTTCATGAACCCCACCAGGAGACTTGTTCATTAACCTCACCAGGAGACTTCTTCATGAACTCCGCCATGAGACTTCTTCATGAACCTCGCCAGGAGACTTCTTCATGAACCCCACCAGGAGACTTCTTCATGAACCTCGCCAGGAGACTTCTTCATGAACCCCACCAGGAGACTTCTTCATGAACCTCGCCAGGAGACTTCTTCATGAACCCCACCAGGAGACTTCTTCATGAACCTCGCCAGGAGACTTCTTCATGAACCCCACCAGGAGACTTCTTCATGAACCCCACCAGGAGACTTCTTCATGAACCTCGCCAGGAGACTTCTTCATGAACCCCACCAGGAGACTTCTTCATGAACCCCACCAGGAGACTTCTTCATGAACCTCGCCAGGAGACTTCTTCATGAACCCCACCAGGAGACTTCTTCATGAACCCCACCAGGAGACTTGTTCATGAACCTCACGAGGAGACTTCTTCATGAACTCCGCCAGGAGACTTCTTCATGAACTCCGCCAGGAGACTTCTTCATGAACCCCACCAGGAGACTTCTTCATGAACCTCGCCAGGAGACTTCTTCATGAACCCCACCAGGAGACTTCTTCATGAACCTCGCCAGGAGACTTCTTCGTGAGCCCCGCCAGGAGACTTCTTCATGAACTCCGCCAGGAGACTTCTTCATGACCCTCACCAGGAGACTTCTTCATGAACCCCACCAGGAGACTTCTTCATGAACCTCACCAGGAGACTTCTTCATGAACTCCGCCAGGAGACTTCTTCATGAACCCCGCCAGGAGACTTCTTCATGAACTCCGCCAGGAGACTTCTTCATGAACTCCGCCAGGAGACTTCTTCATGAACCCCGCCAGGAGACTTTTTCATGAACCTCGCCAGGAGACTTTTTCATGAACCTCGCCAGGAGACTTCTTCATGAACTCCGCCAGGAGACTTCTTCATGAACCCAACCAGGAGACTTCTTCATGAACTCCGCCAGGAGAATTCTTCATGACCCTCACCAGGAGACTTCTTCATGAACTCCGCCAGGAGACTTCTTCATGAACCTCGCCAGGAGACTTCTTCATGAACTCCGCCAGGAGACTTCTTCATGAACCCCGCCAGGAGACTTTTTCATGAACCTCACCAGGAGACTTCTTCATGAACCACACCAGGAGACTTCTTCCCCGCCAGGAGACATGAACCTCGCCAGGAGACTTCTTCATGAATCGCCAGGAGACTTCTTCATGAACCCCACCAGGAGACTTCTTCATGAAACCAGGAGACTTCTTCATGAACCCCGCCAGGAGACTTCTTCATGAACCTCCCCAGGAGACTTCTTCATGAACCCCACCAGGAGACTTCTTCATGAACCTCGCCAGGAGACTTCTTCATGAACCTCGCCAGGAGACTTCTTCATGAACCTCGCCAGGAGACTTCTTCATGAACTCCGGCAGGAGACTTCTTCATGAACCTTCATGAACCTCGCCAGGAGACTTCTTCCTGAACCACGCAAGTAGACTTCTTCATGAACTCCGCCAGGAGACTTCTTCATGAACCTCGCCAGGAGACTTCTTCATGAACCCCGCCAGGAGACTTCTTCATGAACATGAACTCCGCCAGGAGACTTCTTCATGAATGAGACTTCTTCATGAACCTCGCCAGGAGACTTCTTCATGAACCTCACCAGGAGACTTCTTCATCAACCCCGCCAGGAGACTTCTTCATGAACCTCGCCAGGAGACTTCTTCATGAACCTCACCAGGAGACTTCTTCATGAACCCCGCCAGGAGACTTCTTCATGAACCTCGCCAGGAGACTTCTTCATGAACCTCACCAGGAGACTTCTTCATGAACCTCACCAGGAGACTTCTTCATGAACCCCGCCAGGAGACTTCTTCATGAACCCGCCAGGAGACTTCTTCATGAACTCCGCCAGGAGACTTCTTCATGAACCCCACCAGGAGAATTCTTCATGAACCACGCCAGGTGACTTCTTCATGAACGACGCGAGGAGACTTCTTCATGAACCTCGCCAGGAGACTTCTTCATGAACCCCACCAGGAGACTTCTTCATGAACCTCACCAGGAGACTTCTTCATGAACCTCCGCCAGGAGACTTCTTCATGAACTCCGCCAGGAGACTTCTTCATGAACCCACCAGGAGACTTCTTCATGAACTTCTTCGCCAGGAGACTTCTTCATGAACCTCGCCAGGAGACTTCTTCATGAACTCCGCCAGGAGACTTCTTCATGAACCTCGCCAGGAGACTTCTTCATGAACCCCACCAGGAGACTTCTTCATGAACTCCGCCAGGAGACTTCTTCATGAACCTCGCCAGGAGACTTCTTCATGAACCCCACCAGGAGACTTCTTCATGAACCTCGCCAGGAGACTTCTTCATGAACCCCACCAGGAGACTTCTTCATGAACCTCGCCAGGAGACTTCTTCATGAACCCCACCAGGAGACTTCTTCATGAACCCCACCAGGAGACTTCTTCATGAACCCCACCAGGAGACTTCTTCATGAACACCACCAGGAGACTTCTTCATGAACCTCACCAGGAGACTTCTTCATGAACCTCGCCAGGAGACTTCTTCATGAACTCCGCCAGGAGACTTCTTCATGAACCTCGCCAGGAGACTTCTTCATGAACTCCGCCAGGAGACTTCTTCATGAACCCCACCAGGAGACTTCTTCATGAACCTCGCCAGGAGACTTCTTCATGAACCCCACCAGGAGACTTCTTCATGAACCCCACCAGGAGACTTCTTCATGAACCTCGCCAGGAGACTTCTTCATGAACCCCACCAGGAGACTTCTTCATGAACCTCGCCAGGAGACTTCTTCATGAACTCCATCAGGAGACTTCTTCATGAACCTCGCCGGGAGACTTCTTCATGAACCTCGCCAGGAGACTTGTTCATGAACCCCACCAGGAGACTTCTTCATGAACCTCGCCAGGAGACTTCTTCATGAACCTCCCCAGGAGACTTCTTCATGAACCCCACCAGGAGACTTCTTCATGAACACCACCAGGAGACTTCTTCATGAACCTCACCAGGAGACTTCTTCATGAACCTCACCAGGAGACTTCTTCATGAACCTCGCCAGGAGACTTCTTCATGAACTCCGCCTGGAGACTTCTTCATGAACCCCACCAGGAGACTTCTTCATGAACTCCGCCAGGAGACTTCTTCATGAACCTCGCCAGGAGACTTCTTCATGAACTCCGCCAGGAGACTTCTTCATGAACCTCGCCAGGAGACTTCTTCATGAACTCCGCCAGGAGACTTCTTCATGAACTCCGCCAGGAGACTTCTTCATGAACCCCACCAGGAGACTTCTTCATGAACCCCACCAGGAGACTTCTTCATGAACCCCACCAGGAGACTTCTTCATGAACCCCACCAGGAGACTTCTTCATGAACCCCACCAGGAGACTTCTTTATGAACCCCACCAGGAGACTTCTTCATGAACCCCACCAGGAGACTTCTTCATGAACCCCACCAGGAGACTTCTTCATGAACCCCACCAGGAGACTTCTTCATGAACCTCGCCAGGAGACTTCTTCATGAACCTCGCCAGGAGACTTCTTCATGAACCCCACCAGGAGACTTCTTCATGAACCTTCTTCATGAACCAGGAGACTTCTTCATGAACCTCGCCGGGAGACTTCTTCATGAACCTCGCCAGGAGACTTGTTCATGAACCCCACCAGGAGACTTCTTCATGAACCCCACCAGGAGACTTCTTCATGAACCTCGCCAGGAGACTTCTTCATGAACCCCACCAGGAGACTTCTTCATGAACCCCACCAGGAGACTTCTTCATGAACCTCGCCAGGCGACTTCTTCATGAACCTCGCCAGGAGACTTCTTCATGAACCTCGCCAGGAGACTTCTTCATGAACCCCGCCAGGAGACTTCTTCATGAACTCCGCCAGGAGACTTCTTCATGAACCTCGCCAGGAGACTTCTTCATGAACCCCACCAGGAGACTTCTTCATGAACTCCGCCAGGAGACTTCTTCATGAACTCCGCCAGGAGACTTCTTCATGAACTCCGCCAGGAGACTTCTTCATGAACTCCGCCAGGAGACTTCTTCATGAACCCCACCAGGAGACTTCTTCATGAACTCCGCCAGGAGACTTCTTCATGAACCTCGCCAGGAGACTTCTTCATGAACTCCGCCAGGAGACTTCTTCATGAACCCCACCAGGAGACTTCTTCATGAACCCCACCAGGAGACTTCTTCATGAACCCCACCAGGAGACTTCTTCATGAACCCCACCAGGAGACTTCTTCATGAACCCCACCAGGAGACTTCTTCATGAACCCCACCAGGAGACTTCTTCATGAACCCCACCAGGAGACTTCTTCATGAACCCCACCAGGAGACTTCTTCATGAACCTCGCCAGGAGACTTCTTCATGAACCTCGCCAGGAGACTTCTTCATGAACTCCGCCAGGAGACTTCTTCATGAACCTCGCCAGGAGACTTCTTCATGAACCCCACCAGGAGACTTCTTCATGAACTCCGCCAGGAGACTTCTTCATGAACCTCGCCAGGAGACTTCTTCATGAACCTCGCCAGGAGACTTCTTCATGAACCCCACCAGGAGACTTCTTCATGAACCTCGCCAGGAGACTTCTTCATGAACCCCACCAGGAGACTTCTTCATGAACCTCACCAGGAGACTTCTTCATGAACTCCGCCAGGAGACTTCTTCATGAACCTCGCCAGGAGACTTCTTCATGAACTCCGCCAGGAGACTTCTTCATGAACCCCACCAGGAGACTTCTTCATGAACTTCGCCAGGAGACTTCTTCATAAACCTCGCCAGGAGACTTCTTCATGAACTCCGCCAGGAGACTTCTTCATGAACCTCGCCAGGAGACTTCTTCATGAACCCCACCAGGAGACTTCTTCATGAACTCCGCCAGGAGACTTCTTCATGAACCTCGCCAGGAGACTTCTTCATGAACCCCACCAGGAGACTTCTTCATGAACCTCGCCAGGAGACTTCTTCATGAACCCCACCAGGAGACTTCTTCATGAACCTCGCCAGGAGACTTCTTCATGAACCCCACCAGGAGACTTCTTCATGAACCCCACCAGGAGACTTCTTCATGAACCCCACCAGGAGACTTCTTCATGAACCCTACCAGGAGACTTTTTCATGAACCTCACCAGGAGACTTCTTCATGAACCTCGCCAGGAGACTTCTTCATGAACTCCGCCAGGAGACTTCTTCATGAACCTCGCCAGGAGACTTCTTCATGAACTCCGCCAGGAGACTTCTTCATGAACCCCACCAGGAGACTTCTTCATGAACCTCGCCAGGAGACTTCTTCATGAACCCCACCATGAGACTTCTTCATGAACCCCACCAGGAGACTTCTTCATGAACCTCGCCAGGAGACTTCTTCATGAACTCCGCCAGGAGACTTCTTCATGAACCACGCCAGGAGACCTCGCCAGGAGACTTCTTCATGAACTTCTTCATGAACCCCACCAGGAGACTTCTTCATGAACCTCGCCAGGAGACTTCTTCATGAACCCCACCAGGAGACTTCTTCATGAACCTCACCAGGAGACTTCTTCATGAACCCCACCAGGAGACTTCTTCATGAACCCCACCAGGAGACTTTTTCATGAACCTCACCAGGAGACTTCTTCATGAACCTCGCCAGGAGACTTCTTCATGAACTCCGCCAGGAGACTTCTTCATGAACCCCACCAGGAGACTTCTTCATGAACCTCGCCAGGAGACTTCTTCATGAACCTCGCCAGGAGACTTCTTCATGAACCCCGCCAGGAGACTTCTTCATGAACCTCGCCAGGAGACTTCTTCATGAACCTCGCCAGGAGACTTCTTCATGAACCTCGCCAGGAGACTTCTTCATGAACCCCGCCAGGAGACTTCTTCATGAACCCCGCCAGGAGACTTCTTCATGAACCTCGCCAGGAGACTTCTTCATGAACCCCACCAGGAGACTTCTTCATGAACCTCGCCAGGAGACTTCTTCATGAACCCCACCAGGAGACTTCTTCATGAACTCCGCCAGGAGACTTCTTCATGAACCCCGCCAGGAGACTTCTTCATGAACCTCGCCAGGAGACTTCTTCATGAACCCCACCAGGAGACTTCTTCATGAACCTCGCCAGGAGACTTCTTCATGAACACCGCCAGGAGACTTCTTCATGAACCTCGCCAGGAGACTTCTTCATGAACCCCGCCAGGAGACTTCTTCATGAACCTCGCCAGGAGACTTCTTCATGAACTCCGCCAGGAGACTTCTTCATGAACCTCGCCAGGAGACTTCTTCATGAACCCCACCAGGAGACTTCTTCATGAACCTCGCCAGGAGACTTCTTCATGAACCCCGCCAGGAGACTTCTTCATGAACCTCGCCAGGAGACTTCTTCATGAACCCCGCCAGGAGACTTCTTCATGAACCTCGCCAGGAGACTTCTTCATGAACCCCACCAGGAGACTTCTTCATGAACCCCACCAGGAGACTTCTTCATGAACCTCGCCAGGAGACTTCTTCATGAACCCCACCAGGAGACTTCTTCATGAACCCCACCAGGAGACTTCTTCATGAACCTCGCCAGGAGACTTCTTCATGAACCTCACCAGGAGACTTCTTCATGAACCCCGCCAGGAGACTTCTTCATGAACCTCACCAGGAGACTTCTTCATGAACCCCGCCAGGAGACTTCTTCATGAACCTCGCCAGGAGACTTCTTCATGAACCTCACCAGGAGACTTCTTCATCAACCCCGCCAGGAGACTTCTTCATGAACCTCGCCAGGAGACTTCTTCATGAACCTCACCAGGAGACTTCTTCATGAACCCCGCCAGGAGACTTCTTCATGAACCTCGCCAGGAGACTTCTTCATGAACTCCGCCAGGAGACTTCTTCATGAACCCCGCCAGGAGACTTTTTCATGAACCTCACCAGGAGACTTCTTCATGAACCCCACCAGGAGACTTCTTCATGAACTCCGCCAGGAGACTTCTTCATGAACCCCGCCAGGAGACTTCTTCATGAACCTCGCCAGGAGACTTCTTCATGAACCCCACCAGGAGACTTCTTCATGAACTCCGCCAGGAGACTTCTTCATGAACCTCGCCAGGAGACTTCTTCATGAACCCCACCAGGAGACTTCTTCATGAACCTCGCCAGGAGACTTCTTCATGAACCTCGCCAGGAGACTTCTTCATGAACCTCGCCAGGAGACTTCTTCATGAACTCCGCCAGGAGACTTCTTCATGAACCTCACCAGGAGACTTCTTCATGAACCCCACCAGGAGACTTCTTCATGAACTCCGCCAGGAGACTTCTTCATGAACCTCGCCAGGAGACTTCTTCATGAACCCCACCAGGAGACTTCTTCATGAACCTCACCAGGAGACTTCTTCATGAACTCCGCCAGGAGACTTCTTCATGAACCTCGCCAGGAGACTTCTTCATGAACTCCGCCAGGAGACTTCTTCATGAACCCCACCAGGAGACTTCTTCATGAACTCCGCCAGGAGACTTCTTCATGAACCCCACCAGGAGACTTCTTCATGAACTCCGCCAGGGGACTTCTTCATGAACCTCGCCAGGAGACTTCTTCATGAACCCCACCAGGAGACTTCTTCATGAACTCCGCCAGGAGACTTCTTCATGAACCTCGCCAGGAGACTTCTTCATGAACCCCACCAGGAGACTTCTTCATGAACCTCGCCAGGAGACTTCTTCATGAACCCCACCAGGAGACTTCTTCATGAACCTCGCCAGGAGACTTCTTCATGAACCCCACCAGGAGACTTCTTCATGAACCCCACCAGGAGACTTCTTCATGAACCCCACCAGGAGACTTCTTCATGAACTCCGCCAGGAGACTTCTTCATGAACCCCACCAGGAGACTTCTTCATGAACCTCGCCAGGAGACTTCTTCATGAACCCCGCCAGGAGACTTCTTCATGAACCCCGCCAGGAGACTTCTTCATGAACCCCGCCAGGAGACTTCTTCATGAACCCCACCAGGAGACTTCTTCATGAACCTCGCCAGGAGACTTCTTCATGAACCCCACCAGGAGACTTCTTCATGAACCCCACCAGGAGACTTCTTCATGAACCTCGCCAGGAGACTTCTTCATGAACCCCACCAGGAGACTTCTTCATGAACCCCACCAGGAGACTTCTTCATGAACCTCGCCAGGAGACTTCTTCATGAGACTTTTTTATGAACCCCACCAGGAGACTTCTTCATGAACCCCACCAGGAGACTTCTTCATGAACCCCACCAGGAGACTTCTTCATGAACCCCACCAGGAGACTTCTTCATGAACCTCGCCAGGAGACTTCTTCATGAACTCCGCCAGGAGACTTCTTCATGAACCTCGCCAGGAGACTTCTTCATGAACTCCGCCAGGAGACTTCTTCATGAACCCCACCAGGAGACTTCTTCATGAACTCCGCCAGGAGACTTCTTCATGAACCTCGCCAGGAGACTTCTTCATGAACTCCGCCAGGAGACTTCTTCATGAACCTCGCCAGGAGACTTCTTCATGAACCCCACCAGGAGACTTCTTCATGAACCCCACCAGGAGACTTCTTCATGAACCCCACCAGGAGACTTCTTCATGAACCCCGCCAGGAGACTTCTTCATGAACCCCCCCAGGAGACTTCTTCATGAACCCCACCAGGAGACTTCTTCATGAACCCCACCAGGAGACTTCTTTATGAACCCCACCAAGAGACTTCTTCATGAACCCCACCAGGAGACTTCTTCATGAACCCCACCAGGAGACTTCTTCATGAACCCCACCAGGAGACTTCTTCATGAACCTCGCCAGGAGACTTCTTCATGAACCTCGCCAGGAGACTTCTTCATGAACCCCACCAGGAGACTTCTTCATGAACACCACCAGGAGACTTCTTCATGAACCTCACCAGGAGACTTCTTCATGAACCTCACCAGGAGACTTCTTCATGAACCCCACCAGGAGACTTCTTCATGAACCTCGCCAGGAGACTTCTTCATGAACCTCGCCAGGAGACTTCTTCATGAACAACGCCAGGAGACTTCTTCATGAACACCGCCAGGAGAGTTCTTCATGAACCTCGCCCACCAGGAGACTTCTTCATGAACCCCGCCAGGAGACTTCTTCATGAACCCCGCCAGGAGACTTCTTGTTGAACCACGCCAGGAGACTTCTTCATGAACCTCGCCAGGAGACTTCTTCATGAACCCCGCCAGGAGACTTCTTCATGAACTCCGCCAGGAGACTTCTTCATGAACCCCACCAGGAGACTTCTTCATGAACCCCACCAGGAGACTTCTTCATGAACCTCGCCAGGAGACTTTTTCATGAACCCCACCAGGAGACCCACCAGGAGACTTCTTCATGAACCTCGCCAGGAGACTTCTTCATGAACCCCACCAGGAGACATCTTCATGAACCTCGCCAGGAGACTTCTTCATGAACCCCACCAGGACACTTCTTCATGAACCCCACCAGGAGACTTCTTCATGAACCTCGCCAGGAGACTTCTTCATGAACCCCACCAGGAGACTTCTTCATGAACCTCGCCAGGAGACTTCTTCATGAACCCCACCAGGACACTTCTTCATGAACCTCGCCAGGAGACTTCTTCATGAACCTCCCCAGGAGACTTCTTCATGAACCTCGCCAGGAGACTTCTTCATGAACCCCACCAGGAGACTTCTTCATGAACCCCACCAGGAGACTTCTTCATGAACCCGCCAGGAGACTTCTTCATGAACCTCGCCAGGAGACTTCTTCATGAACACCGCCAGGAGACTTCTTCATGAACCCCACCAGGAGACTTCTTCATGAACCTCGCCAGGAGACTTCTTCATGAACTCCGCCAGGAGACTTCTTCATGAACCCCCACCAGGAGACTTCTTCATGAACTCCGCCAGGAGACTTCTTCATGAACCTCGCCAGGAGACTTCTTCATGAACCCCACCGGGAGACTTCTTCATGAACCTCGCCAGGAGACTTCTTCATGAACTCCGCCAGGAGACTTCTTCATGAACCCCACCAGGAGACTTCTTCATGAACTCCGCCAGGAGACTTCTTCATGAACCCCACCAGGAGACTTCTTCATGAACCCCAACAGGAGACTTCTTCATGAACCCCGCCGGGAGACTTCTTCATGAACCTCGCCAGGAGACTTCTTCATGAACACCGCCAGGAGACTTCTTCATGAACCCCACCAGGAGACTTCTTCATGAACCCCACCAGGAGACTTCTTCATGAACCCCACCAGGAGACTTCTTCATGAACCTCGCCAGGAGACTTCTTCATGAACCCCACCAGGAGACTTCTTCATGAGCCCCACCAGGAGACTTCTTCATGAACCCCACCAGGAGACTTCTTCATGAACCCCACCAGGAGACTTCTTCATGAACCTCGCCAGGAGACTTCTTCATGAACCCCAGGAGACCAGGAGACTTCTTCATGAACCCCACCAGGAGACTTCTTCATGAACTCCGCCAGGAGACTTCTTCATGAACCCCGCCAGGAGACTTCTTCATGAACCTCGCCAGGAGACTTCTTCATGAACCCCACCAGGAGACTTCTTCATGAACTCCGCCAGGAGACTTCTTCATGAACCTCGCCAGGAGACTTCTTCATGAACCTCACCAGGAGACTTCTTCATGAACTCCGCCAGGAGACTTCTTCATGAACCTCGCCAGGAGACTTCTTCATGAACACCGCCAGGAGACTTCTTCATGAACCTCGCCAGGAGACTTCTTCATGAACCTCGCCAGGAGACTTCTTCATGAACCCCGCCAGGAGACTTCTTCATGAACTCCGCCAGGAGACTTCTTCATGAACTCCGCCAGGAGACTTCTTCATGAACCCCGCCAGGAGACTTCTTCATGAACTCCGCCAGGAGACTTCTTCATGAACCTCGCCAGGAGACTTCTTCATGAACCTCGCCAGGAGACTTCTTCATGAACCCCACCAGGAGACTTCTTCATGAACCCCACCAGGAGACTTCTTCATGAACCTCACCAGGAGACTTCTTCATGAACCCCGCCAGGAGACTTCTTCATGAACCTCGCCAGGAGACTTCTTCATGAACCTCGCCAGGAGACTTCTTCATGAACCCCACCAGGAGACTTCTTCATGAACCCCACCAGGAGACTTCTTCATGAACCTCGCCAGGAGACTTCTTCATGAACCCCACCAGGAGACTTCTTCATGAACCTCGCCAGGAGACTTCTTCATGAACCCCACCAGGAGACTTCTTCATGAACCCCACCAGGAGACTTTTTCATGAACCTCACCAGGAGACTTCTTCATGAACCCCACCAGGAGACTTCTACATGAACCCCACCCCGAGACTTCTTCATGAACCCCGCCAGGAGACTTCTTCATGAACCTCGCCAGGAGACTTCTTCATGAACCCCACCAGGAGACTTCTTCATGAACTCCGCCAGGAGACTTCTTCATGAACCTCGCCAGGAGACTTCTTCATGAACCTCGCCAGGAGACTTCTTCATGAACCCCACCAGGAGACTTCTTCATGAACACCGCCAGGAGACTTCTTCATGAACACCGCCAGGAGACTTCTTCATGAACCCCACCAGGAGACTTCTTCATGAACCTCGCCAGGAGACTTCTTCATGAACCCCACCAGGAGACTTCTTCATGAACCTCGCCAGGAGACTTCTTCATGAACCCCACCAGGAGACTTCTTCATGAACCCCACCAGGAGACTTCTTCATGAACCCCACCAGGAGACTTCTTCATGAACCCCACCAGGAGACTTCTTCATGAACCCCACCAGGAGACTTTTTCATGAACCTCACCAGGAGACTTCTTCATGAACCTCGCCAGGAGACTTCTTCATGAACTCCGCCAGGAGACTTCTTCATGAACCTCGCCAGGAGACTTCTTCATGAACTCCGCCAGGAGACTTCTTCATGAACCCCACCAGGAGACTTCTTCATGAACCCCGCCAGGAGACTTCTTCATGAACCTCACCAGGAGACTTCTTCATGAACCCCACCAGGAGACTTCTTCATGAACCTCGCCAGGAGACTTCTTCATGAACCCCATCAGGAGACTTCTTCATGAACCTCGCCGGGAGACTTCTTCATGAACCTCGCCAGGAGACTTCTTCATGAACCCCACCAGGAGACTTCTTCATGAACCCCACCAGGAGACTTCTTCATGAACCCCACCAGGAGACTTCTTCATGAACCCCACCAGGAGACTTTTTCATGAACCTCACCAGGAGACTTCTTCATGAACCTCGCCAGGAGACTTCTTCATGAACTCCGCCAGGAGACTTCTTCATGAACCTCGCCAGGAGACTTCTTCATGAACTCCGCCAGGAGACTTCTTCATGAACCCCACCAGGAGACTTCTTCATGAACTCCGCCAGGAGACTTCTTCATGAACCTCGCCAGGAGACTTCTTCATGAACTCCGCCAGGAGACTTCTTCATGAACCTCGCCAGGAGACTTCTTCATGAACTCCGCCAGGAGACTTCTTCATGAACCCCACCAGGAGACTTCTTCATGAACCCCACCAGGAGACTTCTTCATGAACCCCACCAGGAGACTTCTTCATGAACCCCACCAGGAGACTTCTTCATGAACCCCACCAGGAGACTTCTTCATGAACCCCACCAGGAGACTTCTTCATGAACCCCACCAGGAGACTTCTTCATGAACCCCACCAGGAGACTTCTTCATGAACCCCACCAGGAGACTTCTTCATGAACCCCACCAGGAGACTTCTTCATGAACCCCACCAGGAGACTTCTTCATGAACCCCACCAGGAGACTTCTTCATGAACCCCACCAGGAGACTTCTTCATGAACCTCGCCAGGAGACTTCTTCATGAACCTCGCCAGGAGACTTCTTCATGAACCCCACCAGGAGACTTCTTCATGAACCCCACCAGGAGACTTCTTCATGAACCTCGCCAGGAGACTTCTTCATGAACCTCGCCAGGAGACTTCTTCATGAACCCCACCAGGAGACTTCTTCATGAACAGGAGACTTCTTCACCAGGAGACTTCTTCATGAACCTCACCAGGAGACTTCTTCATGAACCTCACCAGGAGACTTCTTCATGAACCTCGCCAGGAGACTTCTTCATGAACTCCAGGAGACTTCTTCCTCGCCTGGAGACTTCTTCATGAACCCCACCAGGAGACTTCTTCATGAACTCCGCCAGGAGACTTCTTCATGAACCTCGCCAGGAGACTTCTTCATGAACTCCGCCAGGAGACTTCTTCATGAACTCCGCCAGGAGACTTCTTCATGAACCCCACCAGGAGACTTCTTCATGAACCCCACCAGGAGACTTCTTCATGAACCCCACCAGGAGACTTCTTCATGAACCCCACCAGGAGACTTCTTTATGAACCCCACCAAGAGACTTCTTCATGAACCCCACCAGGAGACTTCTTCATGAACCCCACGAGGAGACTTCTTCATGAATCCCACCAGGAGACTTCTTCATGAACCCCACCAGGAGACTTCTTCATGAACTCCGCCAGGAGACTTCTTCATGAACCTCGCCAGGAGAATTCTTCATGAACCTCGCCAGGAGACTTGTTCATGAACCCCACCAGGAGACTTCTTCATGAACCCCACTAGGAGACTTCTTCATGAACCTCGCCAGGAGACTTCTTCATGAACCTCGCCAGGAGACTTCTTCATGAACCCCACCAGGAGACTTCTTCATGAACCCCACCAGGAGACTTCTTCATGAACCTCACCAGGAGACTTCTTCATGAACCTCACCAGGAGACTTCTTCATGAACCTCACCAGGAGACTTCTTCATGAACCCCGCCAGGAGACTTCTTCATGAACCTCGCCAGGAGACTTCTTCATGAACCTCGCCAGGAGACTTCTTCATGAACCCCACCAGGAGACTTCTTCATGAACCCCACCAGGAGACTTCTTCATGAACCCCACCAGGAGACTTCTTCATGAACCCCACCAGGAGACTTCTTCATGAACCTCGCCAGGAGACTTCTTCATGAACCTCGCCAGGAGACTTCTTCATGAACCTCGCCAGGAGACTTCTTCATGAACCCCGCCAGGAGACTTCTTCATGAACCTCGCCAGGAGACTTCTTCATGAACCCCGCCAGGAGACTTCTTCATGAACCCCGCCAGGAGACTTCTTCATGAACCCCGCCAGGAGACTTCTTCATGAACCTCGCCAGGAGACTTCTTCATGAACCCCGCCAGGAGACTTCTTCATGAACCTCGCCAGGAGACTTCTTCATGAACCCCGCCAGGAGACTTCTTCATGAACTCCGCCAGGAGACTTCTTCATGAACTCCGCCAGGAGACTTCTTCATGAACCCCACCAGGAGACTTCTTCATGAACTCCGCCAGGAGACTTCTTCATGAACCCCACCAGGAGACTTCTTCATGAACTCCGCCAGGAGACTTCTTCATGAACCTCGCCAGGAGACTTTTTCATGAACTCCGCCAGGAGACTTCTTCATGAACCCCACCAGGAGACTTTTTCATGAACCCCACCAGGAGACTTCTTCATGAACCCCACCAGGAGACTTCTTTATGAACCCCACCAGGAGACTTCTTTATGAACCCCACCAGGAGACTTCTTCATGAACCCCACCAGGAGACTTCTTCATGAACCCCACCAGGAGACTTCTTCATGAACCCCACCAGGAGACTTCTTCATGAACCTCGCCAGGAGACTTCTTCATGAACCCCATCAGGAGACTTCTTCATGAACCTCGCCGGGAGACTTCTTCATGAACCTCGCCAGGAGACTTCTTCATGAACGCCACCAGGAGACTTCTTCATGAACCCCACCAGGAGACTTCTTCATGAACCTCACCAGGAGACTTCTTCATGAACCTCACCAGGAGACTTCTTCATGAACCCCACCAGGAGACTTCTTCATGAACCTCACCAGGAGACTTCTTCATGAACCCCGCCAGGAGACTTCTTCATGAACTCCGCCAGGAGACTTCTTCATGAACCTCGCCAGGAGACTTCTTCATGAACCCCACCAGGAGACTTCTTCATGAACTCCGCCAGGAGACTTCTTCATGAACCTCGCCAGGAGACTTCTTCATGAACTCCGCCAGGAGACTTCTTCATGAACCTCGCCAGGAGACTTCTTCATGAACCTCGCCAGGAGACTTCTTCATGAACCTCGCCAGGAGACTTCTTCATGAACTCCGCCAGGAGACTTCTTCATGAACCCCACCAGGAGACTTCTTCATGAACCCCACCAGGAGACTTCTTCATGAACCCCGCCAGGAGACTTCTTCATGAACCCCACCAGGAGACTTCTTCATGAACCCCACCAGGAGACTTCTTTATGAACCCCACCAGGAGACTTCTTCATGAACCCCACCAGGAGACTTCTTCATGAACCCCCCCAGGAGACTTCTTCATGAACCCCCCCAGGAGACTTCTTCATGAACCCCACCAGGAGACTTCTTCATGAACCCCACCAGGAGACTTTTTCATGAACCTCACCAGGAGACTTCTTCATGAACTCCGCCAGGAGACTTCTTCATGAACCTCACCAGGAGACTTCTTCATGAACCCCGCCAGGAGACTTCTTCATGAACCTCACCAGGAGACTTCTTCATGAACCCCACCAGGAGACTTCTTCATGAACCTCACCAGGAGACTTCTTCATGAACCTCACCAGGAGACTTCTTCATGAACCTCACCAGGAGACTTCTTCATGAACCCCACCAGGAGACTTCTTCATGAACCTCGCCAGGAGACTTCTTCATGAACCCCACCAGGAGACTTCTTCATGAACCTCGCCAGGAGACTTCTTCATGAACCCCACCAGGAGACTTCTTCATGAACCCCACCAGGAGACTTCTTCATGAACCTAACCAGGAGACTTCTTCATGAACCTCGCCAGGAGACTTCTTCATGAACCTCGCCAGGAGACTTCTTCATGAACCCCGCCAGGAGACTTCTTCATGAACCTCGCCAGGAGACTTCTTCATGAACTCCGCCAGGAGACTTCTTCATGAACCCCACCAGGAGACTTCTTCATGAACCTCACCAGGAGACTTCTTCATGAACTCCGCCAGGAGACTTCGTCATGAACCTCACCAGGAGACTTCTTCATGAACCTCACCAGGAGACTTCTTCATGAACTCTGCCAGGAGACTTCTTCATGAACCTCGCCAGGAGACTTCTTCATGAACCCCACCAGGAGACTTCTTCATGAACCTCACCAGGAGACTTCTTCATGAACCTCACCAGGAGACTTCTTCATGAACGCCACCAGGAGACTTCTTCATGAACCCCACCAGGAGACTTCTTCATGAACCTCACCAGGAGACTTCTTCATGAACCTCACCAGGAGACTTCTTCATGAACCCCACCAGGAGACTTCTTCATGAACCTCACCAGGAGACTTCTTCATGAACCCCGCCAGGAGACTTCTTCATGAACCTCGCCAGGAGACTTCTTCATGAACCCCACCAGGAGACTTCTTCATGAACCCCACCAGGAGACTTCTTCATGAACCTCGCCAGGAGACTTCTTCATGAACCTCGCCAGGAGACTTCTTCATGAACCTCGCCAGGAGACTTCTTCATGAACCTCGCCAGGAGACTTCTTCATGAACCCCGCCAGGAGACTTCTTCATGAACTCCGCCAGGAGACTTCTTCATGAACCTCGCCAGGAGACTTCTTCATGAACCCCACCAGGAGACTTCTTCATGAACCTCACCAGGAGACTTCTTCATGAACTCCGCCAGGAGACTTCGTCATGAACCTCACCAGGAGACTTCTTCATGAACCTCACCAGGAGACTTCTTCATGAACTCTGCCAGGAGACTTCTTCATGAACCTCGCCAGGAGACTTCTTCATGAACCCCACCAGGAGACTTCTTCATGAACCTCACCAGGAGACTTCTTCATGAACTCCGCCAGGAGACTTCGTCATGAACCTCACCAGGAGACTTGTTCATGAACCTCACCAGGAGACTTCTTCATGAACCTCACCAGGAGACTTCTTCATGAACCTTGCCAGGAGACTTCTTCATGAACCCCACCAGGAGACTTCTTCATGAACCTCACCAGGAGACTTGTTCATGAACCTCACCAGGAGACTTGTTCATGAACCTCACCAGGAGACTTCTTCATGAACCTCGCCAGGAGACTTCGTCATGGTTATCCAACACAACAACACACACCCGCCCGTCCTGTGCACGTCCCTCACAAATCCAACCTTCCCAACATTCTCCACCTGACTCTCCACACTGTGTATACTCATGTACTCTATGCCCAGGTAGATTCGTGACTTGATAAACCCACTGTGCGGGCGAAACGTAGTCAATAAAGGCTCGCGTTTAATACATTTGTATCTTTTTCGAGACTCTTCTGGCCTCTCTACCACAGCGAAGAATGATTTTAACCTCACTCTCAGCAACACCACTGTGTTAGTGCTACATTCTTCGCTGATCATCGGAGAAAGGACATTCTTCGTCCTTAGAAATCGATGTTGAAAGAAGAAATTTAGGAAACATCTTGGCATAAACCTTGGTAATAAATATTGATAACTTGGTTTAGAAAACCACATTAGTAAACACTGGGATTTATTAGTTTATTTTTGTCCCCAGGTTGCGACCCACACCAGTCGACTAACACCGAGGTAGCTATTTTACTACTGGGTGAACAGGGACAGCAGGTGGCATAAGGATACACGTCCAAATATTTCCCAACCGTACCGGGGATCGAACCACGGACCTCAGTGTGTTAGATCACTTCTAACACACAGAGGTTAAAGAAGACAGTATATATGTTAGAAGTGATCAAGGTCCCAGGACTCAAACGTTTTCTGATAAATATGTCCCGTAGCTCGATTGGTAGCGCACTCAGCTCACACGCTAAGATCCATGGTTCGATCCCCGGTATGAGTGGAAACATTAGGGTGTTAGTCGACTGGTGTGGGTCGCATCCTGGGACAAAATTAACCTAATTTGCCCGAAACGTTGTATCCATGTACTTGTAGAAATACTTATTATTATTATTATTATTATTATTATTATTATTATTATTATTATTATTATTATTATTATTATTATTATGTGTCTTTCTTAACCACTAAACGTCTCGTTTTGAGGTAAATGGTGCTAAACATCGACACGATGATAAAAATAGACAAAAATGCTGCAAAATGTTATCCCTTGTTGACAACGTCTCGCCCACACGGTGGGTGTTGTCAACGTCTCGCCCACACGGTGGGTGTTGTCAACGTCTCGCCCACACGGTGGGTGTTGTCAACGTCTCGCCCACACGGTGGGTGTTGTCAACGTCTCGCCCACACGGTGGGTGTTGTCAACGTCTCGCCCACACGGTGGGTGTTGTCAACGTCTCGCCCACACGGTGGGTGTTGTCAACGTCTCGCCCACACGGTGGGTGTTGTCAACGTCTCGCCCACACGGTGGGTGTTGTCAACGTCTCGCCCACACGGTGGGTGTTGTCAACGTCTCGCCCACACGGTGGGTGTTGTCAACGTCTCGCCCACACGGTGGATGTTGTCAACGTCTCGCCCACACGGTGGGTGTTGTCAACGTCTCGCCCACACGGTGGGTGTTGTCAACGTCTCGCCCACACGGTGGGTGTTGTCAACGTCTCGCCCACACGGTGGATGTTGTCAACGTCTCGCCCACACGGTGGGTGTTGTCAAGTCACAAACAGATTTTGTTGATGAATGGTTGAGAGAACTGAGAAGTTGATGACTGAGACACATGTGCAGCACTTGGGTATCTTCATTGTGGGAACGTTTCGCTCAGTCCGGTACATCCATCTCTGTGCCGGACTGAGGAAGACGCCTGTTGGCGAAACGTTTCCACAATAAAGATACCCAGGTGCTGCACAAGTGTCTCAGTCATCAACAAACTCATCTGTTTGTCACTTGATAAACGAAACGTAGTCAAAAAGAATCGCATTATGCTACATTTGCGTCTACGTTTCCATCCTGGAAGGTCTTGACTCTCCTACCTCATCAAGTGGTGGGTGTTCTCAGAGGATGCTGTCAGCATCCTCTGAGGGGAGTGTATGCTGTCAGCATCCCCTGAGGGAAGTGTATGCTGTCAGCATCACTTGAGGGAAGTGTATGCTGTCAGCATCCCCTGACGAAAGTGTATGCTGTCAGCATCCCCTGAGGGAAGTGTATGCTGTCAGTATCCCCTGAGGGAAGTGTATGCTGTCAGTATCCCCTGAGGGAAGTGTATGCTGTCAGCATCCCCTGAGGGAAGTGTATGCTGTCAGCATCCCCTGAGGGAAGTGTATGCTGTCAGTATCCTCTGAGGGAAGTGTATGCTGTCAGTATCCCCTGAGGGAAGTGTATGCTGTCAGCATCCCCTGAGGGAAGTGTATGCTGTCAGCATCCCCTGAGGGAAGTGTATGCTGTCAGCATCCCCTGAGGGAAGTGTATGCTGTCAGCATCCCCTGAGGGAAGTGTATGCTGTCAGCATCCCCTGAGGGAAGTGTATGCTGTCAGCATCCCCTGAGTGAAGTGTATGCTGTCAGCATCCCCTGAGTGAAGTGTATGCTGTCAGCATCCCCTGAGGGAAGTGTATGCTGTCAGCATCCCCTGATGGAAGTGTATGCTGTCAGCATCCCCTGAGGGAAGTGTATGCTGTCAGCATCCCCTGAGGGAAGTGTATGCTGTCAGCATCCCCTGAGGGAAGTGTATGCTGTCAGCATCCCCTGAGGGAAGTGTATTCTGTCAGCATCCCCTGAGGAAAGTGTATGCTGTCAGCATCCGCTGAGGGAAGTGTATGCTGTCAGCATCCCCTGAGTGAAGTGTATGCTGTCAGCATCCCCTCAGTGAAGTGTATGCTGTCAGCATCCCCTGAGGGAAGTGTATGCTGTCAGCATCCCCTGAGGGAAGTGTATGCTGTCAGCATCCCCTGAGGGAAGTGTATGCTGTCAGCATCCCCTGAGGGAAGTGTATGCTCTTGGTACTGGTTCGTCCTCTTAATTCCATAAGTTATAGAAACTCGGTATTTATCAGAGGAAAGCTAAGGTTGAAAATGGCATAAAATACCTACAGCAAGTTGTAGATTAAGACACACAAGACACACGAGCAACAGTTGGGTATCTTTACTGATGGAACAATATCGTTCCAGACCAAGGTGCTGCCTCATCTCCAGGCTGAGGGACTCACTACTTCAAATACTTTTTCTCGAAGAGTTATGGACTGATTACATCATCTTTATTTCATTACTACTGCTGCCTCTGTATATGAAGAAGCCTACTGTGAAGGCGAAACGTTTCATCAGTTGTTGCATTTGTGTTTTAATCTTCAAAAGCTATTATCGCTACGCCGCACCACACGACTTCTTCAGTTGCTGTCAAGAACACTTGAGTTTACCCTCACGAGGAAATATTCTTTTTCTCCAGGATACTTGTATCTATGTCTGACATTCACTGATCTGTGTCGGACATTCACTGATCTGTGTCTGACATTCACTGATCTGTGCCTGACATTCACTGATCTGTGCCTGACATTCACTGATCTATGCCTGACATTCACTGATCTATGCCTGACATTCACTGATCTATGCCTGACATTCACTGATCTATGCCTGACATTCACTGATCTATGCCTGACATTCACTGATCTATGCCTGACATTCACTGATCTATGCCTGACATTCACTGATCTATGCCTGACATTCACTGATCTGTGCCTGACATTCACTGATCTATGCCTGACATTCACTGATCTATGCCTGACATTCACTGATCTATGCCTGACATTCACTGATCTATGCCTGGCATTCACTGATCTGTGCCTGACATTCACTGATCTATGCCTGACATTCACTGATCTGTGCCTGACATTCACTGATCTGTGCCTGACATTCACTGACCTGTGCCTGACATTCACTGATCTATGCCTGACATTCACTGATCTGTGCCTGACATTCACTGATCTGTGCCTGGCATTCACTGATCTATGCCTGACATTCACTGATCTATGCCTGACATTCACTGATCTGTGCCTGACATTCACTGATCTATGCCTGACATTCACTGATCTGTGCCTGACATTCACTGATCTGTGCCTGACATTCACTGACCTGTGCCTGACATTCACTGATCTGTGCCTGACATTCACTGATCTGTGCCTGACATTCACTGATCTATGCCTGACATTCACTGATCTATGCCTGACATTCACTGATCAGTGCCTGACATTCACTGACCTATGCCTGACATTCACTGATCTATGCCTGACATTCACTGATCTGTGCCTGACATTCACTGACCTGTGCCTGACATTCACTGATCTGTGCCTGACATTCACTGATCTGTGCCTGACATTCACTGATCTGTGCCTGACATTCACTGATCTATGCCTGACATTCACTGATCAGTGCCTGACATTCACTGATCTATGCCTGACATTCACTGATCTGTGCCTGACATTCACTGATCTGTGCCTGACATTCACTGATCTGTGCCTGACATTCACTGATCTATGCCTGACATTCACTGATCTATGCCTGACATTCACTGATCTGTGCCTGACATTCACTGATCTGTGCCTGACATTCACTGATCTGTGCCTGACATTCACTGATCTATGCCTGACATTCACTGATCTGTGCCTGACATTCACTGATCTGTGCCTGACATTCACTGATCTGTGCCTGACATTCACTGATCTGTGCCTGACATTCACTGATCTGTGCCTGACATTCACTGATCTGTGCCTGACATTCACTGATCTGTGCCTGACATTCACTGATCTGTGCCTGACATTCACTGATCTATGCCTGACATTCACTGATCTGTGCCTGACATTCACTGATCTGTGCCTGACATTCACTGATCTATGCCTGACATTCACTGATCTATGCCTGACATTCACTGATCTATGCCTGACATTCACTGATCTGTGCCTGGCATTCACTGATCTGTGCCTGACATTCACTGATCTATGCCTGACATTCACTGATCTATGCCTGACATTCACTGATCTATGCCTGACATTCACTGATCTGTGCCTGACATTCACTGATCTGTGCCTGACATTCACTGATCTATGCCTGACATTCACTGATCTGTGCCTGACATTCACTGATCTGTGCCTGACATTCACTGATCTGTGCCTGACATTCACTGATCTGTGCCTGACATTCACTGATCTATGCCTGACATTCACTGATCTATGCCTGACATTCACTGATCTGTGCCTGACATTCACTGATCTGTGCCTGACATTCACTGATCTATGCCTGACATTCACTGATCTATGCCTGACATTCACTGATCTATGCCTGACATTCACTGATCTGTGCCTGACATTCACTGATCTGTGCCTGACATTCACTGATCTATGCCTGACATTCACTGATCTGTGCCTGACATTCACTGATCTGTGCCTGACATTCACTGATCTGTGCCTGACATTCACTGATCTGTGCCTGACATTCACTGATCTATGCCTGACATTCACTGATCTGTGCCTGACATTCACTGATCTGTGCCTGACATTCACTGATCTGTGCCTGACATTCACTGATCTGTGCCTGACATTCACTGATCTATGCCTGACATTCACTGATCTGTGCCTGACATTCACTGATCTGTGCCTGACATTCACTGATCTGTGCCTGACATTCACTGATCTATGCCTGACATTCACTGATCTGTGCCTGACATTCACTGATCTGTGCCTGACATTCACTGATCTATGCCTGACATTCACTGACCTGTGCCTGACATTCACTGACCTGTGCCTGACATTCACTGACCTGTGCCTGACATTCACTGACCTGTGCCTGACATTCACTGACCTGTGCCTGACATTCACTGACCTGTGCCTGACATTCACTGACCTGGCCACGAATGCTTAACACCTCGACTGATTTGACCCCTGAGATCATACAGACCATTGTTCTTTTGTAACTCCATTATCCAGAGTTACAGCAGGATGAAATTATTAGGATAAACATATATATATATACATATATATATATATATATATATATATATATATATATATATATATATATATATATATATATATATATATATATATATATATATAGTGTGAGTGTATACCTTACACAGGGCTGAGCCTGTAAATGAGCTGAGATAATATAAAACTCTTAGCTTGTAAATGAGCTGAGATAAGATAATAGCTCTAAGCCTATAAATCAAGAGGCGTAAAATTAACATGTAGCTGGGTAAACATTGGTACACAAACGTCCTGATCAGGAATACTGAATGAAGTTATGGATGTAATTGAAATAAAAAAAAACTCCAGAAACAATTATTTTTTGCCTCTCTCAAATAAGTAACTATGTCAGGTCATCCATGTTAGCCTGACTATGTCAGGTCGTCCATGTTAGGCTGACTATGTCAAGTCGTCCATGTTAGGCTGACTATGTCAGGTCGTCCATGTTGGGCTGACTATGTCAGGTCGTCCATGTTAGCCTGACTATGTCAGGTCGTCCATGTTAGGCTGACTATGTCAGGTCGTCCATGTTAGGCTGACTATGTCAGGTCGTCCATGTTAGGCTGACTATGTCAGGTCGTCCATGTTAGGCTGACTATGTCAGGTCGTCCATGTTAGCCTGACTATGTCAGGTCGTCCATGTTAGGCTGACTATGTCAGGTCGTCCATGTTAGGCTGACTATGTCAGGTCGTCCATGTTAGGCTGACTATGTCAGGTCGTCCATGTTAGGCTGACTATGTCAGGTCGTCCATGTTAGGCTGACTATGTCAGGTCGTCCATGTTAGGCTGACTATGTCAGGTCGTCCATGTTAGGCTGACTATGTCAGGTCGTCCATGTTAGGCTGACTATGTCAGGTCGTCCATGTTAGGCTGACTATGTCAGGTCGTCCATGTTAGGCTGACTATGTCAGGTCGTCCATGTTAGGCTGACTATGTCAGGTCGTCCATGTTAGGCTGACTATGTCAGGTCGTCCATGTTAGCCTGACTATGTCAGGTCGTCCATGTTAGGCTGACTATGTCAGGTCGTCCATGTTAGGCTGACTATGTCAGGTCGTCCATGTTAGGCTGACTATGTCAGGTCGTCCATGTTAGGCTGACTATGTCAGGTCGTCCATGTTAGGCTGACTATGTCAGGTCGTCCATGTTAGGCTGACTATGTCAGGTCGTCCATGTTAGGCTGACTATGTCAGGTCGTCCATGTTAGCCTGACTATGTCAGGTCGTCCATGTTAGGCTGACTATGTCAGGTCGTCCATTCAGGTCGTCCATGTTAGGCTGACTATGTCAGGTCGTCCATGTTAGGCTGACTATGTCAGGTCGTCCATGTTAGGCTGACTATGTCAGGCCGTCCATGTTAGGCTGACTATGTCAGGTCGTCCATGTTAGGCTGACTATGTCAGGTCGTCCATGTTAGGCTGACTATGTCAGGTCGTCCATGTTAGGCTGACTATGTCAGGTCGTCCATGTTAGGCTGACTATGTCAGGTCGTCCATGTTAGGCTGACTATGTCAGGTCGTCCATGTTAGGCTGACTATGTCAGGTCGTCCATGTTAGGCTGACTATGTCAGGTCGTCCATGTTAGCCTGACTATGTCAGGTCGTCCATGTTAGGCTGACTATGTCAGGTCGTCCATGTTAGGCTGACTATGTCAGGTCGTCCATGTTAGGCTGACTATGTCAGGTCGTCCATGTTAGGCTGACTATGTCAGGTCGTCCATGTTAGGCTGACTATGTCAGGTCGTCCATGTTAGGCTGACTATGTCAGGTCGTCCATGTTAGGCTGACTATGTCAGGTCGTCCATGTTAGGCTGACTATATCAGGTCGTCCATGTTAGGCTGACTATGTCAGGTCGTCCATTCAGGTCGTCCATGTTAGGCTGACTATGTCAGGTCGTCCATGTTAGGCTGACTATGTCAGGTCGTCCATGTTAGGCTGACTATGTCAGGTCGTCCATGTTAGGCTGACTATGTCAGGTCGTCCATGTTAGGCTGACTATGTCAGGTCGTCCATGTTAGGCTGACTATGTCAGGTCTTCCATGTTAGCCTGAAAATGTCAGGTCGTCCATGTTAGGCTGACTATGTCAGGTCGTCCATGTTAGGCTGACTATGTCAGGTCGTCCATGTTAGGCTGACTATGTCAGGTCGTCCATGTTAGGCTGACTATGTCAGGTCGTCCATGTTAGGCTGACTATGTCAGGTCGTCCATGTTAGCCTGACTATGTCAGGTCGTCCATGTTAGGCTGACTATGTCAGGTCGTCCATGTTAGGATGACTATGTCATGTCGTCCATGTTAGCCTGACTATGTCAGGTCGTCCATGTTAGGCTGACTATGTCAGGTCGTCCATGTTAGGATGACTATGTCAGGTCGTCCATGTTAGGATGATGTGTCAGGTCGTCCATGTTAGGCTGACTATGTCAGGTCGTCCATGTTAGGCTGACTATGTCAGGTCGTCCATGTTAGGCTGACTATGTCAGGTCGTCCATGTTAGGCTGACTATGTCAGGTCGTCCATGTTAGGCTGACTATGTCAGGTCGTCCATGTTAGGCTGACTATGTCAGGTCGTCCATGTTAGGCTGACTATGTCAGGTCGTCCATGTTAGGCTGACTATGTCAGGTCGTCCATGTTAGGCTGACTATGTCAGGTCGTCCATGTTAGGCTGACTATGTCAGGTCGTCCATGTTAGGCTGACTATGTCAGGTCGTCCATGTTAGGCTGACTATGTCAGGTCGTCCATGTTAGGTTAGGCTGACTATGTCAGGTCGTCCATGTTAGGCTGACTATGTCAGGTCGTCCATGTTAGGCTGACTATGTCAGGTCGTCCATGTTAGGCTGACTATGTCAGGTCGTCCATGTTAGGCTGACTATGTCAGGTCGTCCATGTTAGGCTGACTATGTCAGGTCGTCCATGTTAGGCTGACTATGTCAGGTCGTCCATGTTAGGCTGACTATGTCAGGTCGTCCATGTTAGGCTGACTATGTCAGGTCGTCCATGTTAGGCTGACTATGTCAGGTCGTCCATGTTAGGCTGACTATGTCAGGTCGTCCATGTTAGCCTGACTATGTCAGGTCGTCCATGTTAGGCTGACTATGTCAGGTCGTCCATGTTAGGCTGACTATGTCAGGTCATCCATGTTAGCCTGACTATGTCAGGTCGTCCATGTTAGGCTGACTATGTCAGGTCGTCCATGTTAGGATGACTATGTCAGGTCGTCCATGTTAGCCTGACTATGTCAGGTCGTCCATGTTAGGCTGACTATGTCAGGTCGTCCATGTTAGGATGACTATGTCAGGTCGTCCATGTTAGGATTATGTGTCAGGTCGTCCATGTTAGGCTGACTATGTCAGGTCGTCCATGTTAGGCTGACTATGTCAGGTCGTCCATGTTAGGCTGACTATGTCAGGTCGTCCATGTTAGGCTGACTATGTCAGGTCGTCCATGTTAGGCTGACTATGTCAGGTCGTCCATGTTAGCCTGACTATGTCAGGTCGTCCATGTTAGGCTGACTATGTCAGGTCGTCCATGTTAGGCTGACTATGTCAGGTCGTCCATGTTAGCCTGACTATGTCAGGTCGTCCATGTTAGGCTGACTATGTCAGGTCGTCCATGTTAGGCTGACTATGTCAGGTCGTCCATGTTAGCCTGACTATGTCAGGTCGTCCATGTTAGGCTGACTATGTCAGGTCGTCCATGTTAGGATGACTATGTCAGGTCGTCCATGTTAGGATGATGTGTCAGGTCGTCCATGTTAGGCTGACTATGTCAGGTCGTCTATGTTAGGCTGACTATGTCAGGTCGTCCATGTTAGGCTGACTATGTCAGGTCGTCCATGTTAGGCTGACTATGTCAGGTCGTCCATGTTAGGCTGACTATGTCAGGTCGTCCATGTTAGGCTGACTATGTCAGGTCGTCCATGTTAGGATGATTATGTCAGGTCGTCCATGTTAGGCTGACTATGTCAGGTCGCCCATGTTAGGATGATTATGTCAGGTCGTCCATGTTAGGCTGACTATGTCAGGTCGTCCATGTTAGGCTGACTATGTCAGGTCGTCCATGTTAGGCTGACTATGTCAGGTCGTCCATGTTAGGCTGACTATGTCAGGTCGTCCATGTTAGGCTGACTATGTCAGGTCGTCCATGTTAGGCTGACTATGTCAGGTCGTCCATGTTAGGCTGACTATGTCAGGTCGTCCATGTTAGGCTGACTATGTCAGGTCGTCCATGTTAGGCTGACTATGTCAGGTCGTCCATGTTAGGCTGACTATGTCAGGTCGTCCATGTTAGCCTGACTATGTCAGGTCGTCCATGTTAGGCTGACTATGTCAGGTCGTCCATGTTAGGATGACTATGTCAGGTCGTCCATGTTAGCCTGACTATGTCAGGTCGTCCATGTTAGGCTGACTATGTCAGGTCGTCCATGTTAGGATGACTATGTCAGGTCGTCCATGTTAGGATTATGTGTCAGGTCGTCCATGTTAGGCTGACTATGTCAGGTCGTCCATGTTAGGCTGACTATGTCAGGTCGTCCATGTTAGGCTGACTATGTCAGGTCGTCCATGTTAGGCTGACTATGTCAGGTCGTCCATGTTAGGCTGACTATGTCAGGTCGTCCATGTTAGGCCTGACTATGTCAGGTCGTCCATGTTAGGCTGACTATGTCAGGTCGTCCATGTTAGGCTGACTATGTCAGGTCGTCCATGTTAGCCTGACTATGTCAGGTCGTCCATGTTAGGATGACTATGTCAGGTCGTCCATGTTAGGATGACTATGTCAGGTCGTCCATGTTAGGCTGACTATGTCAGGTCGTCCATGTTAGGCTGACTATGTCAGGTCGTCCATGTTAGGATGACTATGTCAGGTCGTCCATGTTAGGATGACTCTGTCCGGTCGTCTATGTCAGGTCGTGTCTGACTATGTCAGGTCGTCCATGTTAGGCTGACTATGTCAGGTCGTCCATGTTAGGCTGACTATGTCAGGTCGTCCATGTTAGGCTGACTATGTCAGGTCGTCCATGTTAGGCTGACTATGTCAGGTCGTCCATGTTAGGCTGACTATGTCAGGTCGTCCATGTTAGGATGACTATGTCAGGTCGTCCATGTTAGGCTGACTATGTCAGGTCGTCCATGTTAGGATGACTATGTCAGGTCGTCCATGTTAGGCTGACTATGTCAGGTCGTCCATGTTAGGCTGACTATGTCAGGTCGTCCATGTTAGGCTGACTATGTCAGGTCGTCCATGTTAGGCTGACTATGTCAGGTCGTCCATGTTAGGCTGACTATGTCAGGTCGTCCATGTTAGGCTGACTATGTCAGGTCGTCCATGTTAGGCTGACTATGTCAGGTCGTCCATGTTAGGCTGACTATGTCAGGTCGTCCATGTTAGGCTGACTATGTCAGGTCGTCCATGTTAGGCTGACTATGTCAGGTCGTCCATGTTAGGCTGACTATGTCAGGTCGTCCATGTTAGGATGACTATGTCAGGTCGTCCATGTTAGGCTGACTATGTCAGGTCGTCCATGTTAGGCTGACTATGTCAGGTCGTCCATGTTAGGCTGACTATGTCAGGTCGTCCATGTTAGGCTGACTCTGTCAGGTCGTCCAGGTTAGGCTGACTATGTCAGGTCGTCCATGTTAGGCTGACTATGTCAGGTCGTCCATGTTAGGCTGACTATGTCAGGTCGTCCATGTTAGGCTGACTATGTCAGGTCGTCCATGTTAGGCTGACTATGTCAGGTCGTCCATGTTATGACTATTCAGGTTAGGCTGACTATGTCAGGTCGTCCATGTTAGGCTGACTATGTCAGGTCGTCCATGTTAGGCTGACTATGTCAGGTCGTCCATGTTAGGCTGACTATGTCAGGTCGTCCATGTTAGGCTGACTATGTCAGGTCGTCCATGTTAGGCTGACTATGTCAGGTCGTCCATGTTAGGCTGACTATGTCAGGTCGTCCATGTTAGGCTGACTATGTCAGGTCGTCCATGTTAGGCTGACTATGTCAGGTCGTCCATGTTAGGTCAGGTCGTCTATGACTATGTCAGGTCGTCCATGTTAGGATGACTATGTCAGGTCGTCCATGTTAGGATGACTATGTCAGGTCGTCCATGTTAGGATGACTATGTCAGGTCGTCCATGTTAGGATGACTATGTCAGGTCGTCCATGTTAGGATGACTATGTCAGGTCGTCCATGTTAGGATGACTATGTCAGGTCGTCCATGTTAGGTCGTCCATGAGGCTGACTATGTCAGGTCGTCCATGTTAGGATGACTATGTCAGGTCGTCCATGTTAGGCTGACTATGTCAGGTCGTCCATGTTAGGATGACTATGTCAGGTCGTCCATGTTAGGCTGACTATGTCAGGTCGTCCATGTTAGGCTGACTATGTCAGGTCGTCCATGTTAGGATGACTATGTCAGGTCGTCCATGTTAGGATGACTATGTCAGGTCGTCCATGTTAGGATGACTATGTCAGGTCGTCCATGTTAGGCTGACTATGTCAGGTCGTCCATGTTAGGCTGACTATGTCAGGTCGTCCATGTTAGGCTGACTATGTCAGGTCGTCCATGTTAATGACTATGTCAGGTCGTCCATGTTAGGCTGACTATGTCAGGTCGTCCATGTTAGGCTGACTATGTCAGGTCGTCCATGTTAGGCTGACTATGTCAGGTCGTCCATGTTAGGCTGACTATGTCAGGTCGTCCATGTTAGGCTGACTATGTCAGGTCGTCCATGTTAGGCTGACTATGTCAGGTCGTCCATGTTAGGATGATTATGTCAGGTCGTCCATGTTAGGCTGACTATGTCAGGTCGTCCATGTTACGCTGACTATGTCAGGTCGTCCATGTTAGGCTGACTATGTCAGGTCGTCCATGTTAGGCTATGTCAGGTCGTCCATGTTAGGCTGACTATTTCAGGTCGTCCATGTTAGGATGACTATGACAGGTCGTCCATGTTAGGATGACTATGTCAGGTTGTCCATGTTAGGATGACTATGTCAGGTCGTCCATGTTAGGATGACTATGTCAGGTCGTCCATGTTAGGATGACTATGTCAGGTCGTCCATGTTAGGATGACTATGTCAGGTCGTCCATGTTAGGATGACTATGTCAGGTCGTCCATGTTAGGATGACTATGTCAGGTCGTCCATGTTAGGATGACTATGTCAGGTCGTCCATGTTAGGACGTCCATGTTAGGTCGTCCATGTTAGGATGACTATGTTAAGTCGTCCATGTCAGAATGACTATGTTAGGACGTCCATGTTAGGATGACTATGTTAGGACGTCCATGTCAGGATGACTATGTTAGGACGTCCATGTTAGGATGACTATGTTAGGACGTCCATGTCAGGATGACTATGTTAGGACGTCCATGTTAGGATGACTATGTTAGGACGTCCATGTCAGGATGACTATGTTAGGACGTCCATGTTAGGATGACTATGTTAGGACGTCCATGTTAGAATGACTATGTTAGGACGGCCATGTCAGGATGACTATGTTAGGACGTCCATGTTAGGATGACTATGTTAGGACGTCCATGTCAGGATGACTATGTTAGGACGTCCATGTTAGGATGACTATGTTAGGATGTCCATGTCAGGATGACTATGTTAGGAAATCCATGTCAGGATGACTATGTTAGGACGTCCATGTTAGGACGACTATGTTAAGTCGTCCATGGCTGGATGACTATGTTAGGACGTCCATGTTAGGTCGTCCATGTTAGGATGACTATGTTAGGACGTCCATGTTAGAATGACTATGTTAGGACGTCCATGTTAGGATGACTATGTTAGGACGTCAATGTTAGGATGACTATGTTAGGACGTCCATGTTAGGACGACCGTGTTACAATGATCATGTTAGAATGGCAATGCTAGAATGACCGTGTTACAATGATCATGTTACAATGACTATGTTACAATGACCACATTACAATGACCATGTCACAATGACTGCTACAATGACCATATTACAATGACCATCCTACAATGATCATGTTACAATGACCAAATTACAACGACTATGTTACAATGACCATGTTACAATGGCCATATTACAATGACCATGTTACAATGACTATGTTACAATGACCACATTACAATGACCATGTCACAATGACTGCTACAATGACCATATTACAATGACCATCCTACAATGATCATGTTACAATGAGCAAATTACAACGACTATGTTACACCATGTTACAATGGCCATATTACAATGACCACAATGACTATGTTACAATGCTACAATGACCATATTACAATGACCATCCTACAATGATCATGTTACAATGAGCAAATTACAACGACTATGTTACAATGACCATGTTACAATGACTATGTTACAATGACTAGGTTACAATGACCATGTTACACTGACCATATTGCAATGACCATGTTACAATTACTATGTTACAATGACCATGTTACAATGGCCATATTACAATGACCATGTTATAATGACCATGTTACAATGACCATATTACAATGACCTTGTTAGAATGACAATGTTACAATAACCATATTACAATGACCATGTTATAATTACTATGTTACAATGACTATGTTGCAATGACCATGTTACGATGACCATGTTACAATGACCATGTTACAATGACCATGTTACAATGATCATGTTACAATGACCATGTTAGGATGACTATTTTACAATGACTGTGTTACAATGACTATGTTACAATGACTATGTTACAATGACTATGTTGCAATGACCATGTCACAATGACTATGTTACAATGACTATGTTACAATGACTATGTTACAATGACTATGTTACAATGACTATGTTGCAATGACCATGTCACAATGACCATGTCACAATGACCATGTTACAATGACTATGTTACAATGACTATGTTACAATGACTATGTTACAATGACTATGTTGCAATGACTATGTTACAATGACTATGTTACAATGACTATGTTACAATGACTATGTTACAATGACTATGTTGCAATGACCATGTTACAATGACCATGTCACAATGACCATGTTACAATGACCATGTTACAATGACTATGTTACAATGACTATGTTACAATGACTATGTTACAATGAATATGTTGCAATGACCATGTTACAATGACCATGTCACAATGACCATGTTACAATGACTATATTACAATGACTATGTTACAATGACTATGTTACAATGACTATGTTGCAATGACCATGTTACAATGACCATGTCACAATGACCATGTTACAATGACTATGTTACTATGACTATGTTACAATGACCATGTTACAATGACTATGTTACAATGACTATGTTACAATGACTACGTTACAATGACCATGTTACAATGACCATGTTACAATGACCATGTTACAATGACTATGTTACAATGACTACGTTACAATGACCATGTTACAATGACCATGTTACAATGACCATGTTACAATGACTATGTTACAATGACTATGTTACAATGACCATGTTACAATGACCATGTTACAATGACCATGTTACAATGACTATGTTACAATGACTACGTTACAATGACCATGTTACAATGACCATGTTACAATGACCATGTTACAATGACTACGTTACAATGACCATGTTACAATGACCATGTCACAATGACCATGTTAGAATGACCATGTTACAATGACCATGTTAGAATGACCATGTTACAATGACCATGTTACAATGACCATGTTAGAATGACCATGTTACAATGACCATGTCACAATGACCATGTTACAATGACCATGTCACAATGACCATGTCACAATGACCATGTTAGAATGACCATGTTACAATGACCATGTTAGAATGACCATGTTACAATGACCATGTTACAATGACCATGTTAGAATGACCATGTTACAATGACCATGTCACAATGACCATGTTACAATGACCATGTCACAATGACCATGTTACAATGACCATGTTAGAATGACCATGTTACAATGACCATGTTACAATGACCATGTCACAATGACCATGTTACAATGACCATGTCACAATGACCATGTTAGAATGACCATGTTACAATGACCATGTTACAATGACCATGTTACAATGACCATGTTAGAATGACCATGTTACAATGACCATGTTAGAATGACCATGTCACAATGACCATGTCACAATGACCATGTTACAATGACCATGTTACAATGACCATGTTAGAATGACCATGTTACAATGACCATGTTACAATGACCATGTTAGAATGACCATGTTACAATGACCATGTTACAATGACCATGTTACAATGACCATGTTAGAATGACCATGTTACAATGACCATGTTACAATGACCATGTCACAATGACCATGTTACAATGACCATGTCACAATGACCATGTTAGAATGACCATGTTACAATGACCATGTTACAATGACCATGTCACAATGACCATGTTACAATGACCATGTCACAATGACCATGTTACAATGACCATGTCACAATGACCATGTTAGAATCACCATGTCACAATGACCATGTTACAATGACCATGTTACAATGACCATGTCACAATGACCATGTTACAATGACCATGTTACAATGACCATGTCACAATGACCATGTTACAATGACCATGTTACAATGACCATGTTACAATGACCATGTCACAATGACCATGTCACAATGACCATGTTACAATGACCATGTTACAATGACCATGTCACAATGACCATGTTACAATGACCATGTTACAATGACCATGTTACAATGACCATGTCACAATGACCATGTCACAATGACCATGTTACAATGACCATGTTACAATCACCATGTTACAATGACCATGTTACAATGACCATGTCACAATGACCATGTTACAATGACCATGTTACAATGACCATGTTACAATGACCATGTTACAATGACCATGTTACAATGACCATGTCACAATGACCATGTTACAATGACCATGTCACAATGACCATGTCACAATGACCATGTCACAATGACCATGTTACAATGACCATGTTACAATGACCATGTCACAATGACCATGTTACAATGACCATGTTACAATGACCATGTCACAATGACCATGTCACAATGACCATGTTACAATGACCATGTTACAATGACCATGTTACAATGACCATGTTACAATGACCATGTCACAATGACCATGTTACAATGACCATGTTACAATGACCATGTTACAATGACCATGTTACAATGACCATGTTACAATGACCATGTCACAATGACCATGTTACAATGACCATGTTACAATGACCATGTTACAATGACCATGTCACAATGACCATGTCACAATGACCATGTTACAATGACCATGTTACAATGACCATGTTACAATGACCATGTCACAATGACCATGTCACAATGACCATGTCACAATGACCATGTCACAATGACCATGTTACAATGACCATGTTACAATGACCATGTCACAATGACCATGTTACAATGACCATGTTACAATGACCATGTTACAATGACCATGTTACAATGACCATGTTACAATGACCATGTCACAATGACCATGTCACAATGACCATGTCACAATGACCATGTCACAATGACCATGTTACAATGACCATGTTACAATGACCATGTCACAATGACCATGTTACAATGACCATGTTACAATGACCATGTTACAATGACCATGTTACAATGACCATGTTACAATGACCATGTTACAATGACCATGTTACAATGACCATGTTACAATGACCATGTTACAATGACCATGTCACAATGACCATGTTAGAATAAATAAATTACTGCGATCACAATATCGTGATCTCAACATTTCACAACTCATGTGTCAGTAGATGTTTCGGTCCACCATAGACCAACTCGCGATTTGATAATGGTCCAGCAAGGACCGAAACGTCGTCTAGTCTCGTTCGCAATTTGAAGGTTATTAGTGAAGCAGCAATCAACGGTTAGACGCCCACTGTGTTTAAATTAACTACTATATCTGACGTTATAACTTACAGCTTTCATAGTACACTACTGCTACTACCATTTACTATTGTATGTTCAAAATAGAACATTAAGTGAACGAGTATCAGTGAACATTTTGACCAACAATACCCCACATTTGCGTACGGTTTCGCCTTGTGGGGGAAGACTAATGTAAACGTCAGAGATGGACACTAACTCCCTATTATCTTCTTAATAACTCAGCAAAACTCCACGACTCTAGTGTCATTATCACCACACTTGGCTTGGTTTGTTAGGTTCAAAGACCTGTTGACTACACGAGGGGTCATTAAGGCTGCTTGTCACCTGTTCACCACCAATCAACACTGTTTTAAACCCTAGAAATTGTGCTTAAAATAAGCTAATTGTGTATACACAGTGATATACACGACCTTTCATTACACCTCTACACAACCACTGCACTTATATACACACAACGTCAAGCTCCATTAAGCAGTGTTACTTGTATAGTTAAACACAAATCCCAATCGATGCACAGCTTCTGAACCTCTGTTCAGGAGTCTTAATGCTTATAATTGACTCGTCTTGGTGTCATATTCATATCTGTAATTACCACTGTGTCGAGGCTACCTTCTGAAGGTGGTGCTCTCTACTGCAAACTTAATGTGATTCTGCTTGTTGTAACTCAAGTGTCTGGTCGCCTCCGCACACACACACAAAAAAATTAGGTGAGTACACACACACAGAGAGAGAGAGAGAGAGAGAGAGAGAGAGAGAGAGAGAGAGAGAGAGAGAGAGAGAGAGAGAGAGAGAGAGAGAGAGAGAAGCTCTCACAACACCTGGACAAGAAGTAAAAAGATGGTGACGTGAATCATGTATAATCTGGGGATTCAGAATTGGACACACGGGAACTAGCTTTGATTCCTTGTGTTAATGTATGCTTCAGACGTTTGTATTTATGTTTTGTTCAAACATTGTATTTACGTTTGGGTCAGACCTGGTATTTAGACTTGGTTCAAATCTTGTGTTTGCCTTTGCTTTTAACATCTCAATCTTATACACATTCTTCTAAGAGTTATCTGCAACCGTTACATATGCAAATGATCGGTGACTACAGCTATAAAGAGTTGCACGACTCAACTACCTGTGTTGGCCATGCTGGAGGTTAACATAATGACAAAAATCGTAGCAATAATTTCAGTTGTCTTAGCAGATTCATCCCAACATTCACTCGACACCAGAAGCAGATTTAAATAGAAATCTGCTTGAAGTTAAAATTAAATTTTGTAGCTTCTAGGACATGTAATTGATAAAACAGTTTCAGGTCAGTTGGGGGTGATATACGAGCTTCAGTAGTCACACACGAACAATGGAAAATTCCCAGGACATAAGGGCAGTTGCATGAAGCTGTGAGACACTGTCCATCACTCTCTTAATGACTACACACATGGCGACCCTTTTATGATTAATGACATGCCAAATATCTTGTATATTACCGTTAATTACCACTTTCGAGAGGCTTATGGGCTTGGTCGTCACTTTTATCTATCCCTAAAATACTCTCCTTGACATCTGGAACTTAGGGTGGCACCAGACTAGAGCCAATATAGACCTTTTCTGGTCTTTCTTGAATAGACTGAGTCTCGGGACACTCCTGTTGGGGCTCTCCTAATTTCACATTCCATTCCTTTAGCTGCGTTGCACCTGAAGAAGTGAAGAAGCGTTTGCAATGCATTGAGAAAGACCAGGAACAACATAATCTTCCCCTTCCCCAGTGGATGCTGTGCGCGTTATATATATATATATATATATATATATATATATATATATGTGTATATATATGTGTATATATATGTGTATATATATGGGAGATGTTAAGTGAATGTATAGGAGCCTTTGAACCAAGTGAGAGAGTAATTGTGGTAGGGGACCTGAATGCTAAAGTAGGAGAAACTTTTAGAGAGGGTGTGGTAGGTAAATTTGGGGTGCCAGGTGTAAATGATAATGGGAGCCCTTTGATTGAACTTTGTATAGAAAGGGGTTTAGTTATAGGTAATACATATTTTAAGAAAAAGAGGATAAATAAGTATACAAGATATGATGTAGGGCGAAATGACAGTAGTTTGTTGGATTATGTATTGGTAGACAAAAGACTGTTGAGTAGACTTCAGGATGTACATGTTTATAGAGGGGCCACAGATATATCAGATCACTTTCTAGTTGTAGCTACACTGAGAGTAAAAGGTAGATGGGATTCAAGGAGAATAGAAGTATCAGGGAAGAGAGAGGTGAAGGTTTATAAACTAAAAGAGGAGGCAGTTAGGGTAAGATATAAACAGCTATTGGAGGATAGACGTGCTAATGAGAGCATAGGCAATGGGGTCGAAGAGGTATGGGGTAGGTTTAAAAATGTAGTGTTAGAGTGTTTAGCAGAAGTTTGTGGTTACAGGAAAGTGGGTGCGGGAGGGAAGATTGGTGGAATGATAATGTAAAGAGAGTAGTAAGGGAGAAAAAGTTAGCATATGAGAAGTTTTTACAAAGTAGAAGTGATGCAAGGAGGGAAGAGTATATGGAGAAAAAGAGAGAGGTTAAGAGAGTGGTGAAGCAATGTAAAAAGAGAGCAAATGAGAGAGTGGGTGAGATGTTATCAACAAATTTTGTTGAAAATAAGAAAAAGTTTTGGAGTGAGATTAACAAGTTAAGAAAGCCTAGAGAACAAATGGATTTGTCAGTTAAAAATAGGAGAGGAGAGTTATTAAATGGAGAGTTAGAGGTATTGGGAAGATGGAGGGAATATTTTGAGGAATTGTTAAATGTTGATGAAGATAGGGAAGCTGTGATTTCGTGTATAGGACAAGGAGGAATAACATCTTGTAGGAGTGAGGAAGAGCCAGTTGTGAGTGTGGGGGAAGTTCGTGAGGCAGTAGGTAAAATGAAAGGGGGTAAGGCAGCCGGGATTGATGGGATAAAGATAGAAATGTTAAACGCAGGTGGGGATATAGTTTTGGAGTGGTTGGTGCAATTATTTAATAAATGTATGGAAGAGGGTAAGGTACCTAGGGATTGGCAGAGAGCATGCATAGTTCCTTTGTATAAAGGCAAAGGGGATAAAAGAGAGTGCAAAAATTATAGGGGGATAAGTCTGCTGAGTATACCTGATAAAGTGTATGGTAGAGTTTTTATTGAAAGAATTAAGAGTAAGACGGAGAATAGGATAGGAGATGAACAAGAAGGCTTTAGGAAAGGTAGGGGGTGTGTGGACCAGGTGTTTACAGTGAAACATATAAGTGAACAGTATTTAGATAAGGCTAAAGAGGTCTTTGTGGCATTTATGGATTTGGAAAAGGCGTATGACAGGGTGGATAGGGGGGCAATGTGGCAGATGTTGCAAGTGTATGGTGTAGGAGGTAGGTTACTGAAAGCAGTGAAGAGTTTTTACGAGGATAGTGAGGCTCAAGTTAGAGTATGTAGGAAAGAGGGAAATTTTTTCCCAGTAAAAGTAGGCCTTAGACAAGGATATGTGATGTCACCGTGGTTGTTTAATATATTTATAGATGGGGTAGTAAGAGAAGTAAATGCGAGGGTCTTGGCAAGAGGTGTGGAGTTAAAAGATAAAGAATCACACACAAAGTGGGAGTTGTCACAGCTGCTCTTTGCTGATGACACTGTGCTCTTGGGAGATTCTGAAGAGAAGTTGCAGAGATTGGTGGATGAATTTGGTAGGGTGTGCAAAAGAAGAAAATTGAAGGTGAATACAGGAAAGAGTAAGGCTATGAGGATAACAAAAAGATTAGGTGATGAAAGATTGAATATCAGGTTGGAGGGAGAGAGTATGGAGGAGGTGAATGTATTCAGATATTTGGGAGTGGACGTGTCAGCGGATGGGTCTATGAAAGATGAGGTGAATCATAGAATTGATGAGAGGAAAAGAGTGAGTGGTGCACTTAGGAGTCTGTGGAGACAAAGAACTTTGTCCTTGGAGGCAAAGAGGGGAATGTATGAGAGTATAGTTTTACCAACGCTCTTATATGGGTGTGAAGCACGGGTGATGAATGTTGCAGCGAGGAGAAGGCTGGAGGCAGTGGAGATGTCATGTCTGAGGGCAATGTGTGGTGTGAATATAATGCAGAGAATTCGTAGTTTGGAAGTTAGGAGGAGGTGCGGGATTACCAAAACTGTTGTCCAGAGGGCTGAGGAAGGGTTGTTGAGGTGGTTCGGACATGTAGAGAGAATGGAGCGAAACAGAATGACTTCAAGAGTGTATCAGTCTGTAGTGGAAGGAAGGCGGGGTGGGGGTCGGCCTAGGAAAGGTTGGAGAGAGGGGGTAAAGGAGGTTTTGTGTGCGAGGGGCTTGGACTTCCAGCAGGCATGCGTGAGCGTGTTTGATAGGAGTGAATGGAGACAAATGGTTTTTAATACTTGACGTGCTGTTGGAGTGTGAGCAAAGTAACATTTATGAAGGGATTCAGGGAAACCGGCAGGCCGGACTTGAGTCCTGGAGATGGGAAGTACAGTGCCTGCACTCTGAAGGAGGGGTGTTAATGTTGCAGTTTAAAAACTGTAGTGTAAATCACCCTTCTGGCAAGACAGTGATGGAGTGAATGATGGTGAAAGTTTTTCTTTTTCGGGCCACCCTGCCTTGGTGGGAATCGGCCAGTGTGATAATAAAAAAAATAATAATATATATATATATATATATATATATATATATATATATATATATATATATATATATATATATATATATATATAATATAATATATATATATATATATATATATAATATATATATATATATATATATATAATTATATGTATATATATATATATATATATATATATATATTATATATATATATATATATATATATATATATATATATATGTCGTGCCGAATATGTAAAACTGGTCAATTAGCAAGAACTCATTTAAAATTAAGTCCTTTCTAAAATTTTCTCTTATACGTTTAAAGATATATTTTTTTCATTAATGTTAATGTAAAAAATTTTAATTTTGCTCCAAAAGAATCTTAGAAAACTTACCTAACCTTATTATAACGAAAACAATTTGTTTTAGCCTAACCAAACTAAACATTTATTAGATTTGTTTACAATAATTTAATACTAAACAAACACAGTGAAATATATTGTTTTCGTTAGGTTCAGAATGATTTTGGCGAAATTATTGCATACACAAATTTTTACTTGTCCTATATGGCAAGATGAGCGTTGCTATTTAAGCCAAGATTGCAAGTTCTGCCTATTCTGCAATATATATATATATATATATATATATATATATATATATATATATATATATATATATATATATGCAATAAGATCACAGTAAACAGGTGATTTCAGAATATGCAAAACAACCACTCTGAAAGAATAGAGAAATTCCAAACGCTTTCGTGACTGCTCACATTATCAAGGAACTATAGTTCCTTGATAATGTAAGTAGTCACGAAAGCGCTTGGAATTTCTCTATTCTTTCAGAGTGGTTGTTTTGCATATATATATATATATATATATATATATATATATATATATATATATATATATATATATATATATATATATATATATATATATATATATATATATATATATATATATATACATGTATATCGTGCCGAATAGGTAAAATTTGCGATTTTGGCTTAAATAGCAACGCTCTACTTGCCGAGTAAGACAAGCCACCCTGCCTTGGTGGGAATCGGCCAGTGTGAAATGTATATATATATATATATATATATATATATATATATATATATATATATATATATATATATATATATATATATATATATATATATAGCTAGATAGATATGTCATTTACGTTAATGTAAAAATTAACAATTTTGTACCAAAACATCCTTAGAAAACTTACCTGACCTTATTATAACAAGTTCAATCTAATTTAGCATAATCCAACTAAATATTTTTTAGATAAGCTTACAGTAATTTAATAATAAACAAACACAATGAAATATATATTTTATCGTTAGGTTCACAATGATTTTTGCGAAATTATTGCATACACAAATTTTCGCTTGTATTATTCGGTTTGGGATTTTAGTGCTAAAGTGTGTAAAAATGTTGTTGACGAACTAGTAGGTAAACTTGGTGCGCCAGGGGTAAATGTAAATGGGGAGCCTTTAATTGAGCTATGTGTAGAAAGAGGTTTGGTAATAAGTAATACATATTTTATGAAAAAGAGGTTAAATAAATATACAAGGTATGATATAACACGTAATGAAAGTAGTTTGTTAGATTATGTATTGGTGGATAAAAGGTTGATGGGTAGGCTCCAGGATGTACACGTTTATAGAGGGACAACTGATATATCGGATCATTATCTAGATGTAGTTACAGTTAGAGTAAGAGGTAGATGGGATAAGAGGAAGGTGGCAACAACAAGTAAGAGGGAGGTGAAAGTGTATAAACTAAGGGAGGAGGAAGTTCGGGGGAGATATAAGCGA
>NC_091317.1:12765468-12772968 GCF_038502225.1 Cherax quadricarinatus
GTAGTAGTAAGTGTAGTAGTAGTAGTAGTAGTAATAGTGGTACTAGTAATAATAGTAGTAGTAACAGCAGTAGCAGTAATAATAGTAGAAGTAGTAATTACAGTAGCATTAGAGGTAAGTGCCTGATGGGCCTACGCTTGACCGTCAATATGGCGGATACTCATCCTGTAACATCACCTGCAGACTCACCATACACACAACGGTGCACCTCCCGTCAGCCAACAGGAACGTTCCAAGAGGAACGTTCATTCCACTCTCGTTCACCAGTAGGAATTCTCATAGCCCTCTCGTTCACTAATAGGAACGTTTATGTCTTTCGTTCACCAATAGGAACGTTCATACCACTCTCGTTCAGCAATAGGAACGTTCATACCACTCTCGCTTTCATAGAACGTTCATACAACTCTCGTTCAGTAATAGCAACGCTCATACCACTCTCGTTCAGCAAAAGGAACGTTCATACCACTCTCGTTCAGTAATAGGAACGTTCATGCCACTCTCGTTCAGCAATAGGAACATGATCAGCATTCGGCACATGATCAGCATGCAGCACATGATCAGCATGCAGCACATGATCAGCATGCAGCACATGATCAGCATGCTGCACATGATCAGCATGCAGCACATGATCAGCATGCAGCACATGATCAGCATGCTGCACATGATCAGCATGCTGCACATGATCAGCATGCTGCACATGATCAGCATGCAGCACATGATCAGCATGCTGCACATGATCAGCATGCTGCACATGATCAGCATGCAGCACATGATCAGCATGCACCACATGATCAGCATGCACCACATGATCAGCATGCTGCACATGATCAGCATGCAGCACATGATCAGCATGCAGCACATGATCAGCATGCAGCACATGATCAGCATGCAGCACATGATCAGCATGCTGCACATGATCAGCATGCTGCACATGATCAGCATGCTGCACATGATCAGCATGCAGCACATGATCAGCATGCTGCACATGATCATGCTGCACATGATCATGCTGCACATGATCAGCATGCAGCACATGATCAGCATGCTGCACATGATCAGCATGCTGCACATGATCAGCATGCTGCACATGATCAGCATGCAGCACATGATCAGCATGCTGCACATGATCAGCATGCACCACATGATCAGCATGCACCACATGATCAGCATGCTGCACATGATCAGCATGCAGCACATGATCAGCATGCAGCACATGATCAGCATGCAGCACATGATCAGCATGCAGCACATGATCAGCATGCTGCACATGATCAGCATGCTGCACATGATCAGCATGCTGCACATGATCAGCATGCAGCACATGATCAGCATGCTGCACATGATCATGCTGCACATGATCATGCTGCACATGATCAGCATGCAGCACATGATCAGCATGCTGCACATGATCAGCATGCTGCACATGATCAGCATGCAGCACATGATCAGCATGCAGCACATGATCAGCATGCTGCATATGATCAGCATGCAGCACATGATCAGCGTGCAGCACATGATCAGCATGCAGCACATGATCAGCATGCAGCACATGATCAGCATGCAGCATATGATCAGCATGCTGCACATGATCAGCGTGCAGCACATGATCAGCATGCAGCATATGATCAGCATGCAGCACATGATCAGCATGCAGCATATGATCAGCATGCAGCACATGATCAGCATGCAGCACATGATCAGCGTGCAGCACATGATCAGCATGCAGCACATGATCAGCATGCAGCACATGATCAGCATGCAGCACATGATCAGCATGCTGCACATGATCAGCATGCTGCACATGATCAGCATGCTGCACATGATCAGCATGCTGCACATGATCAGCATGCAGCATATGATCAGCATGCAGCACATGATCAGCATGCAGCACATGATCAGCATGCAGCACATGATCAGCATGCAGCATATGATCAGCATGCTGCACATGATCAGCGTGCAGCACATGATCAGCATGCAGCACATGATCAGCATGCTGCGCATGATCAGCATGCAGCACATGATCAGCATGCTGCACATGATCAGCATGCTGCACATGATCAGCATGCTGCACATGATCAGCATGCTGCACATGATCAGCATGCTGCACATGATCAGCATGCTGCACATGATCAGCGTGCAGCACATGATCAGCATGCAGCACATGATCAGCATGAAGCACATGATCAGCATGCTGCACATGATCAGCATGCTGCACATGATCAGCATGCTGCACATGATCAGCATGTAGCACATGATCAGCATGCTGCACATGATCAGCATGCAGCACATGATCAGCATGCTGCACATGATCAGCATGCAGCACATGATCAGCATGCTGCACATGATCAGCATGCTGCACATGATCAGCATGCTGCACATGATCAGCATGCAGCACATGATCAGCATGCAGCACATGATCAGCGTGCAGCACATGATCAGCGTGCAGCACATGATCAGCATGCAGCACATGATCAGCATGCAGCACATGATCAGCATGCAGCACATGATCAGCGTGCAGCACATGATCAGCATGCAGCACATGATCAGCATGCTGCACATGATCAGCATGCAGCACATGATCAGCATGCTGCACATGATCAGCATGCTGCACATGATCAGCATGCTGCACATGATCAGCATGCAGCACATGGCAGTTACCGCAAGCCGGCGCATGCGTAGGGACTATTGATCATACAAGCACATACAGAGTGCACGTGTGAGGTGACGTGCTCTACGCATAACTCTGGCACTGACGGATTAAACTGACACATGTTTGAGGTAGCGAGGAACAGCGCCTGCGTAACCCAGTTTCGCAACACGTAGTATGTCGTAACTAGTGTTGTACATCTGTATGATCCACACGGTTTAGTGCATCCTTTCAAAATAAAAATAACAATAGTAGTAGTAGTAGTAATAGTAATAATAATAATAATAATAATAATAATAATAATAATAATAACACATGCATGTACAGATATATATATATACACACCCCTCTGGGGTTTTCTTCTTTTTTCTTACTAGTTCTTGTTCTTGTTTATTTCCTCTTACCTCCATGGGGAAGTGGAAGAGAATTCTTCCTCTGTAAGCCATGAGTGTCGTAAGAGGCGACTAAAATACCGGGAGCAAGAGTGTAGTAACTCCTCCTGTATACATTACTAAAGTTAAAAAGAGAAACTTTCGGTTTTCTTTTTGGGTCACCCTGCCTCTGTGGGATATGGCCAGTGCATTGAAAGAAAGAAGAAGAATAATAACAATAGTAGTATCAATAATAAAATAATAATAATAATAATAATAATAATAATAATAATAATAATAATAATAATAATAATAATAATAATATCAATAATAATAATAATAAGATCACAGGTCGTTCTTGGTATAACTTGAGAATCAGATTTTATTCATCCATTAATTTACCTGTAGTGGCTTCCGGGGGTCACCGACCCCCGCGGCCCCGGTCCCAGGAAACTTCTCCAGTTCTCATTTGAAGACAGCTTAGGAAGCTGAAGAGTTGTGGTCCCCCAACACTTAGTGTCTGTCAGTGTACTCATCACTCCCATGATCTTCACCAGAGGGAATCTTGCAGAACTTGACCTGTCTTACCCTATTAATATCATTATTAAATTATATTACGTGAATAATCATAACATGCGACGTGTTGTAATAACATGAGACGTGTTGTAATAACATGAGACGTGTTGTAATAACATGAGACGTGTTGTAATAACATGAGACGTGTTGTAATAACATGAGACGTGTTGTAATAACATGAGACGTGTTGTAATAACATGAGACGTGTTGTAATAACATGAGACGTGTTGTAATAACATGACACGTGTTGTAATAACATGAGACGTGTTGTAATAACATGCGACACGTTGTAATAACATGCGACGTGTTGTAATAACATGCGACACGTTGTAATAACATGAGACGTGTTGTAATAACATGAGACGTGTTGTAATAACATGCGACGTGTTGTAATAACATGAGACGTGTTGTAATAACATGCGACGTGTTGTAATAACATGCGACGTGTTGTAATAACATGCGACACGTTGTAATAACATGAGACGTGTTGTAATAACATGAGACGTGTTGTAATAACATGAGACGTGTTGTAATAACATGAGACGTGTTGTAATAACATGAGACGTGTTGTAATAACATGCGACGTGTTGTAATAACATGCGACGTGTTGTAATAACATGAGACGTGTTGTAATAACATGCGACACGTTGTAATAACATGAGACGTGTTGTAATAACATGCGACGTGTTGTAATAACATGAGACGTGTTGTAATAACATGCGACGTGTTGTAATAACATGAGACGTGTTGTAATAACATGAGACGTGTTGTAATAACATGCGACGTGTTGTAATAACATGAGACGTGTTGTAATAACATGAGACGTGTTGTAATAACATGCGACGTGTTGTAATAACATGCGACGTGTTGTAATAACATGCGACGTGTTGTAATAACATGAGACGTGTTGTAATAACATGAGACGTGTTGTAATAACATGAGACGTGTTGTAATAACATGAGACGTGTTGTAATAACATGAGACGTGTTGTAATAACATGAGACGTGTTGTAATAACATGAGACGTGTTGTAATAACATGAGACGTGTTGTAATAACATGAGACGTGTTGTAATAACATGAGACGTGTTGTAATAACATGAGACGTGTTGTAATAACATGCGACGTGTTGTAATAACATGCGACGTGTTGTAATAACATGAGACGTGTTGTAATAACATGAGACGTGTTGTAATAACATGAGACGTGTTGTAATAACATGAGACGTGTTGTAATAACATGAGACGTGTTGTAATAACATGAGACGTGTTGTAATAACATGAGACGTGTTGTAATAACATGAGACGTGTTGTAATAACATGAGACGTGTTGTAATAACATGAGACGTGTTGTAATAACATGAGACGTGTTGTAATAACATGATACGTGTTGTAATAACATGCGACGTGTTGTAATAACATGCGACGTGTTGTAATAACATGAGACGTGTTGTAATAACATGAGACGTGTAGTAATAACATGCGACACGTTGTAATAACATGAGACGTGTTGTAATAACATGCGACGTGTTGTAATAACATGCGACGTGTTGTAATAACATGCGACGTGTTGTAATAACATGCGACACGTTGTAATAACATGAGACGTGTTGTAATAACATGCGACACGTTGTAATAACATGAGACGTGTTGTAATAACATGCGACACGTTGTAATAACATGAGACGTGTTGTAATAACATGCGACGTGTTGTAATAACATGCGACACGTTGTAATAACATGAGACGTGTTGTAATAACATGAGACGTGTTGTAATAACATGAGACGTGTTGTAATAACATGAGACGTGTTGTAATAACATGCGACGTGTTGTAATAACATGAGACGTGTTGTAATAACATGAGACGTGTTGTAATAACATGAGACGTGTTGTAATAACATGAGACGTGTTGTAATAACATGCGACGTGTTGTAATAACATGCGACGTGTTGTAATAACATGAGACGTGTTGTAATAACATGCGACACGTTGTAATAACATGAGACGTGTTGTAATAACATGCGACGTGTTGTAATAACATGAGACGTGTTGTAATAACATGAGACGTGTTGTAATAACATGCGACGTGTTGTAATAACATGAGACGTGTTGTAATAACATGAGACGTGTTGTAATAGCGGCGGCGGTGGCAGCGGTGGCGACGGCGGCTTGGCAGCGGCAGCAGCAACGGCGGCGGCGGTGGCGGCCGTGGCAGCAGTAGCGGCAGGCAACCAGCCAACCAGCGGCGGCAGCCGGTAGCAGCGATGGCGGCGAGTGGCAGCAACAGCGAAGCAGCAACGGCCAGCGGCGGCGGTAGCAGCGGTAGCAGTAGCCAGCAGTGGCAGCAGCAGCAACGGCAGCAGCGGTATTGGCAATGGCAGCGCGGCGGCAGCGGTAGCAGCGGTAGCCCAGCGAGACGGCGGCGGCGGCAAGCGGCAACAGCGGCGGCGGCGGTGGTAGCGGCGGTGGCAGCGGTAGCGGCGGCAACGGCAGCAACGGCAGCGGCAGCGGCGGCGGCAGCGGCAGCGGCGGCGGCGGTGGCGGCAGCGGCAGCAGCGGCAGCGGCTGGCGGCGGTAGCGGCAGTGGCGGCGGTGGCGGCGGCGCGGCAGCAACGGCGAGCGGCGGCGGTGGCAGCTGGCAGCGGCAGCAACAGCGGCGGCAGCGGTGGCAGCGGTGGCAGCGGTGGCGGCGGTAGCGGCGGCAGCGGCAGCAGCGGCGGCGGTGGCGGCGGCGGTAGCGGCGGCGGTAGCGGCAGCGGCGGCAGCCCGGCGGCAGCGGCGGCGGCGGCAGTGGCGGCGGTGGCGGCGGTGGCAGCGGCGGCGGCGGTGGCAGCAACAGCGGCGGCAGCGGCGGCGGTGGCGGCAGCAGCGGCGGCGGCGGCGGCGGTACAGCGGCGAGCGGCGGTGGCCGGCGGCGGCCAGGCAACAGCGGCGGCCAGCGGTGGCGACGGCGGCAGCAACAACAGCGGCCGGCAGCGGTGGCGGCGGTGGCGGCCTGGTGGCAGCGGTAGCGGCGGCAGCGGCAGCAGCGGCGGCGGTGGCGGCGGTGGCGTGGCAGTGGCGGCGGCAGCGGCAGCGGCAACAGCGGCCGGCGGCGGCGGTGGCGGCGGTGGCGGCGGTGGCGGCGGTGGCGGCCCAGCGGCAACGGCAGCGGCAGCGGTGGCAGCGGTAGCGGTGGCGGCGGTGGCAGGCGGCAGCGGCAGCGGCAGCGGTGGCAGCGGTAGCGGCGGTAGGTAGCGGCGAGCGGCGGCAGTAGCAGCGGTAGCAGCAACGGCAACGGCAGCGGCAGTGGCAGCAGTAGCGGCGGTGGCGGCAGTGGCAGCAGCGGCAGCAGCAGCCAGCAGTGGCAACGGTAGCCCGGTAGAAGCAGCAGCAGTAGCGGCGGCAGCGGTGGCGGCAGTGGCGGCGGTGGCAGCAGTGGCAGCGGTAGCGGGGCAACAGCAGCGGCCTGGCGGTAGCGGCGGTAGCGGTGGCAGCGGCGGCGGCGGCAGTGGCAGCGGTGGCAGTAACAGCAGCCAGCAACGGCGGCGGCAGCAGTAGCGGCAGTAGCGGCAGTGAGCAGCGGCTGGCGGCAGCAGCGGCAGCGGCGGCGGTGGCAGCGGCAGCGGTATCAGCGGCAGCAGCGGTGGCGGCGGCCAGTGGCGGCAACAGCGGCAGCAGCGGCGGTAGCAGCAGTGGCGGCAGCGGTGGCAGCGGTGGCGGCCAGCGGTAGCGGCAGCAGCGGCAGCGGCGGCCCGGCAGTGGCCGGCCAGTGGCAGCAGCCAGTGGCGGCAACAGCGGCGGCGGTAGCAGCGGTGGCAGCGGTAGCGGCAGCGGCTAGCGGTGGCGGCGGTGGCCGGCGGCGGTGGCGGCAACGGCCGGCGGCGGTAGCGGCAGCAGCTGGCCAGCGGTAGCGGTGGCGGCTGGCG
>NC_091317.1:12777968-12780468 GCF_038502225.1 Cherax quadricarinatus
GCTGAAGACACAGATGAATCACAGGGATGTTAGGAAGTATTTCTTCAGCCACAGAGTAGTCAGTAAGTGGAATAGTTTGGGAAGCGATGTAGTGGAGGCAGGATCCATACATAGCTTTAAGCAGAGGTATGATAAAGCTCACGGCTCAGGGAGAGTGACCTAGTAGCGATCAGTGAAGAGGCGGGGCCAGGAGCTCGGACTCGACCCCCGCAACCTCAACTAGGTGAGTACACACACACACACACACACACACACACACACACACACACACACACACACACACACATGAGATTTAAAGAAGTTTTTACAGTAGAGACAGGAAGGGCTCTGGGAAGACAGCACAGAAGGGAACATCAAGAGGGAATATACCAACAAGTGTTGGATGACATACGAACAACCGAGGAGGAGGTGCAGAAGCTGCTAAGTGACCTTGATACCTCAAAGGCGATGGGACCGGACAACATCTCCCCATGGGTCCTTAGAGAAGGAGCAGTGATGCTGTGCGTGCCCCTAACCACAATCTTCAACACATCCCTTGAAACTGGACAACTACTTGAGAAATGGAAGACAGCAAATGTAGTCCCCATATTTAAGAAAGGAAATAGAAACGAGGCACTAAACTACAGATCTGTGTCTCTGACTTGTATAGTATGCAAAGTCATGGAGAAGATTATCAGGAGGAGAGTGGTGGAACACCTGGAACGGAACAAGATTATAAATGAAAACCAGCATGGGTTCATGGAAGGCAAATCCTGTGTCACGAACCTTCTGGAGTTTTATGAAAAGGTAACAGAAGTAAGACATGAGAGAGAGGGGTGGGTTGATTGCATTTTCCTGGACTGCAGGAAGGCCTTTGACACAGTTCCTCACAAGAGATTAGTGCAGAAGCTGGAGGATCAGGCGCATATAACAGGGAGTGCACTGCAATGGATCAGGGAATACCTGACAGGAAGGCAACAACGAGTCATGGTACGTGAAGAGGTATCACAGTGGGCGCCTGTGACGAGCGGGGCCCCACAGGGGTCAGTTATAGGACCAGTGCTATTTTTTATATACGCGAACGACATGATGGAAGGATAGACTCTGAAGTGTCCCTATTCGCCGATGATGTGAAACTGATGAGAAGAATTAAATCGGATGAGGATGAGGCAGGACTGCAAAGAGACCTGGACAGGCTGGACACGTGGTCCAGAAACTGGCTTCTCGAATTCAACCCTGCCAAATGCAAAGTCATGAAGATTGGGCAGGGGCAAAGAAGACCGCAGACAGAGTATAGGCTAGGTGGACAAAGACTACAGACCTCACTCAGGGAGAAAGATCTTAGGGTGACCATAACACCGAGCACGTCACCGGAGGCACACATCAACCAGATAACTGCTGCAGCATACGGGCGCCTGGCAAACCTGAGAATAGCGTTCCGATACCTTAATAAGGAATCGTTCAAGACACTGTACACTGTGTATGTTAGGCCCATACTGGAGTATGCAGCACCAGTCTGGAACCCATACCTGGTCAAGCACGTCAAGAAGTTAGAGAAAGTACAAAGGTTTCCAACAAGGTTAGTTCCAGAGCTCAGGGGAATGTCGTACGAGGAAAGGTTGAGGGAAATCGGACTGACGACATTGGAGGACAGAAGGGTCAGGGGAGACATGATAACGACATACAGGATACTGCGGGGAATAGACAAGATGGACAGAGACAGGATGTTCCAGAGAGGGGACACAGAAACAAATGGTCACAATTGGAAGCTGAAGACTCAGACGAGTCACAGGGACGTTAGGAAGTATTTCTTCAGTCATAGAGTCGTCAGGAAGTGGAATAGCCTAGCAAGTGATGTAGTGGAGGCAGGAACCATACATAGTTTTAAGAAGAGGTATGACAAAGCTCAGGAAACAGAGAGGGAGAGGACCTAGTAGCGATCAGTGAAGAGGCGGGGCCAGGAGCTGAGTCTCGACCCCTGCAACCACAATTAGGTGAGCACAATTAGGTGAGTACACACACACACACACACACACACACACACACACACACACACACACACACAGAAGCAGAATAATGAGACTGTGGGAGAGAGACTAGACGTAGATATTTGTCCTGTGAGACACTACACATTGTTTCAGAAGGCTGATCTCTAGTTCTGGGGCTAAATTTTGAGAACTCGTATAATAGCATTTCTTGCTCGTAATAAACATAAAAAAAGTTTGAACCTGCATGTTGTATGTTGTATGTTTGTATATGTTGTTTGTTGCTGTATGTTGTTGTATGTTGTTGTATGTTGTATGTTTGTATATGTTTGTTGCTGTATGTTGTTGTATGTTGTATGTTTGTATATGTTTGTTGCTGTATGTTGTTGTATCTTGTTGTATGTTGTTGTATGTTGTATGTTTGTATATGTTGTATGTTGCTGTATGTTGTATGTTGTTGTATGTTGTATGTTGTTCTATGTTGTATGTTTGTATATGTTGTATGTTGCTGTATGTTGTTGTATGTTGTATGTTGT
>NC_091317.1:12785468-12890468 GCF_038502225.1 Cherax quadricarinatus
AGTTTGGTTTTTCCCAGCCTATTCCTGCTACTCTCTCCACTTGGAGCTCAACTATGTAGTCGAAGCACAGAACCACATGATCACTAGCTCCCAGGGGCCTTTCATACATGATACCCTCGATGTCCGAACTACTCATGGTGAATACAAGGTCCAACCTTGCTGGTTCATCCTCTCCTCTCTCTCTGGTAGTGTCTCTAACATGTTGATGCATGAGGTTCTCCAGTACCACATCCATCATCTTGGCTCTCCATGTTTTGGGACCCCCATGGGGCTCCAGGTTTTCCCAGTCAATCTCCTTGTGATTGAAATCACCCATAACTAGTAACTTTGCTCCCCCCATGTGTGCTCTCCTGGCCACCTCGGCTAGTGTGCTGATCATTGCTCTGTTGCTCTCATCGTATTCTTCTCTTGGCCTCCTGCAGTTCTGTGGTGGGTTGTACATTACTGCAATTATCACCTTATGTCCCTCAGACTGGATTGTTCCTACTAAGTAGTCCCTTTCGCCCATGCCATCCATTCCTTCCATTTTCTCAAAACCCCACTGGTTTTTAATGAGCAGTGCAACTCCTCCTCCCCCTCTCCTCCCTCTGTCTTTCCTGAAGATTTGATATCCGGATGGAAAGATTGAATCTGTTATTATTCTGGTGAGTTTTGTTTCTGTGAGTGCTATTATGTCTGGGGATGTCTCTTTGATTCTTTCGTGCCACTCCTCATACTTGTTTGTTATTCCATCTGCATTTGTATACCACACCTTCAACTTCTTTTCTAAGACTGTGGTCTGGGAAGTATATTGGGGTTGGGGAAGTGGGAGACCTGGTAAGGAACTATGGGTTGTTGCTGTGGGGGTGAAGTTTGTAATGTAGTGGGTGGGGGCATTGGATGTGGTATGGGTGTTTTGATTTAGAGTGTTTGGTTGCACTGGGGTTGACCTGGTTGGGAGGCTTCTATAGAAAGTTGTGAGGGAGGCTGTATTAGATCTTCTTCCTGGGTCTGGGATCTCCTGTCTGTCTTCTCCATCCCCTCTCTTTCCTCCTTTCGCCTTTGTACCATCTCTCTCAGTTTCTTCCTTTCTTCTTGTGTTCTGTCTGTGTGTGTGTGTGTGTGTGGGTGTGTGTGTGTGTGTGTGTGTGTGTGTGTGTGTGTGTGTGTGTGTGTGTGTGTGTGTGTGTGTGTGTGTGTGTGTGTGTGTGTGTGTGTGTGTGTGTGTGTGTGTGTGTGTGTGTATGTGTGTGTTAGTGTGTGTGTGTGTGTGTGTGTGTAAGTGTGTGTGTGTGTGTGTGTGTGTGTGTGTATGTGTATGTGTGTGTGTGTGTTTGTGTGTGTGTGTGTGTGTGTGTGTGTGTTTGTGTGTGTGTGTGTGTGTGTGTGTGTGTGTGTGTGTGTATGTGTGTGTGTACTCACCTAGTTGAGGTTGCGGGGGTCGAGTCCAAGCTCCTGGCCCCGCCTCTTCACTGGTCGCTACTAGGTCACTCTCCCTGAACCGTGAGCTTTATCATACCTCTGCTTAAAGCTATGTATGGATCCTGCCTCCACTACATCGCTTCCCAAACTATTCCACTTACTGACTACTCTGTGGCTGAAGAAATACTTCCTAACATCCCTGTGATTCATCTGTGTCTTCAGCTTCCAACTGTGTCCCCTTGTTACTGTGTCCAATCTCTGGAACATCCTGTCTTTGTCCACCTTGTCAATTCCTCTCAGTATTTTGTATGTCGTTATCATGTCCCCCCTATCTCTCCTGTCCTCCAGTGTCGTCAGGTTGATTTCCCTTAACTTCTCCTCGTAGGACATACCTTTTAGCTCTGGGACTAGTCTTGTTGCAAACCTGTGCACTTTCTCTAGTTTCTTCACGTGCTTGGCTAGGTGTGGGTTCCAAACTGGTGCCGCATACTCCAATATGGGCCTAACGTACACGGTGTACAGGGTCCTGAACGATTCCTTATTAAGATGTCGGAATGCTGTTCTGAGGTTTGTCAGGCGCCCATATGCTGCAGCAGTTATTTGGTTGATGTGTGCTTCAGGAGATGTGCCTGGTGTTATACTCACCCCAAGATCTTTTTCCTTAGTGAGGTTTGTAGTCTCTGGCCCCCTAGACTGTACTCCATCTGCGGTCTTCTTTGCCCTTCCCCAATCTTCATGACTTTGCACTTGGTGGGATTGAACTCCAGGAGCCAATTGCTGGACCAGGTCTGCAGCCTGTCCAGATCCCTTTGTAGTTCTGCCTGGTCTTCGATCGAATGAACTCTTCTCATCAACTTCACGTCATCTGCAAACAGGGACACCTCAGAGTTTATTCCTTCTGTCATGTCGTTCACAAATACCAGAAACAGCACTGGTTCTAGGACTGACCCCTGTGAGACCCCACTGGTCACAGGTGCCCACTCTGACACCTCGCCACGTACCATGACTCGCTGCTGTCTTCCTGACAAATATTCCCTGATCCATTGTAGTGCCTTCCCTGTTATCCCTGCTTGGTCCTCCAGTTTTTGCACTAATCTCTTGTGTGGTACTGTGTCAAACGCCTTCTTGCAGTCCAAGAAAATGCAATCCACCCACACCTCTCTCTCTTGTCTTACTGCTGTCACCTTGTCATAGAACTCCAGAAGGTTTGTGACACAGGATTTCCATTCCCTAAAACCATGGTGGGTGCTGTTGACGAGATCATTCCTTTCTAGGTGTTCCACCACTCTTCTCCTGACAATCTTCTCCATGACTTTGCATACTATACATGTCAGTGACACTGGTCTGTAGTTTATTGCTTCATGTCTGTCTCCTTTTTTAAAGATTGGGACTACATTTGCTGTCTTCCATGCCTCAGGCAATCTTCCTGTTTCGATAGATGTATTGAATATTGTTGTTAGGGGTACACATAGCGCCTCTGCTCCCTCTCTCAGGACCCATGGAGAGATGTTATCTGGCCCCATTGCTTTTGAGGTATCTAGCTCACTCAGAAGCCTCTTCACTTCTTCCTCGGTTGTGTGTACCGTGTCCAGCACCTGGTGATGTGCCACACCTCTCCGTCCCTCTGGAGCCCCTTCTGTCTCCTCTGTGAAGACTTCTTTGAATCTTTTGTTGAGTTCCTCACATACTTCACGGTCATTTCTTGTTGTCTCTCCTCCTTCCTTCCTTAGCCTGATTACCTGGTCCTTGACTGTTGTTTTCGTCCTAATGTGGCTGTATAACAGCTTCGGGTCAGATTTGGCTTTCGCTGCTATGTCGTTTTCATATTGTCGTTGGGCCTCCCTTCTCATCTGTGCATATTCGTTTCTGGCTCTACGACTGCTCTCCCTATTCTCCTATTCTCCCATGATGCTGCTTGTCGGTTTTTCAAACCATTCATCACAACTGTCAGACACTGCAGCATCATGGGATCTTGTTACAAAGAATTCTTCAACACTTGTTCAACCTTTGGACGATGACCTACTTCGACTAGTGGATGGTACCACTATGACCCCGCCTCCGCCTGCTTCACCTCACTACAGTATATAAGCCACGTCTACGGCCCTATGCTGTACATTCTACAAGATTGATGGACTGAACACATCGACTCCAGGTTGAGGGACTGATTACCTCATTCTCCTCCTCTCCTTACGCCTTCCTCTTTGTATTGGACTGATGAAGCCACTGTGTGGCGAAACGTTTCCTGAATAAAGATTCCCATATGCTGCATAAGTGTCTCAATCTTCAACATACAGGATGTTGTTGATGTTGTGTTGCAAGTTACCCAGTATGACGGACCAACCTACAGGATGTTGTTGATGTTGTGTTGCAAGTTACCCAGTATGACGGACCAACCTACAGGATGTTGTTGATGTTGTGTTGCAAGTTACCCAGTATGACGGACCAACCTACAGGATGTTGTTGATGTTGTGTTGCAAGTTACCCAGTATGACGGACCCACCTACAGGATGTTGTTGATGTTGTGTTGCAAGTTACCCAGTATGACTGACCAACCTACAGGATGTTGTTGATGTTGTGTTGCAAGTTACCCAGTATGACGGACCAACATACAGGATGTTGTTGATGTTGTGTTGCAAGTTACCCAGTATGACGGACCCACCTAGAGGATGTTGTTGATGTTGTGTTGCAAGTTACCCAGTATGACGAACCCACCTACAGGATGTTGTTGATGTTGTGTTGCAAGTTACCCAGTATGACGGACCCACCTAGAGGATGTTTTTGATGTTGTGTTGCAAGTTACCCAGTATGACGAACCCACCTACAGGATGTTGTTGATGTTGTGTTGCAAGTTACCCAGTATGACGAACCCACCTACAGGATGTTGTTGATGTTGTGTTGCAAGTTACTCAGTATGACTGACCCACCTAGAGGATGTTGTTGATGTTGTGTTGCAAGTTACCCAGTATGACGAACCCACCTACAGGATGTTGTTGATGTTGTGTTGCAAGTTACTCAGTATGACTGACCCACCTAGAGGATGTTGTTGATGTTGTGTTGCAAGTTACTCAGTATGACTGACCCACCTACAGGATGTTGTTGATGTTGTGTTGCAAGTTACCCAGTATGACTGACCCACCTACAGGATGTTGTTGATGTTGTGTTGCAAGTTACCCAGTATGACGAACCCACCTACAGGATGTTGTTGAGGTTGTGTTGCAAGTTACCCGGTATGACGGACCCACCTACAGGATGTTATTGATGTTGTGTTGCAAGTTACCCAGTATGACGGACCCGCCTACAGGATGTTGTTGATGTTGTGTTGCAAGTTACCCGGTATGACGGACCCACCTACAGGATGTTATTGATGTTGTGTTGCAAGTTACCCAGTATGACGAACCCACCTACAGGATGTTGTTGATGTTGTGTTGCAAGTTACCCGGTATGACGGACCCACCTACAGGATGTTATTGATGTTGTGTTGCAAGTTACCCAGTATGACGGACCCGCCTACAGGATGTTGTTGATGTTGTGTTGCAAGTTACCCGGTATGACGGACCCACCTACAGGATGTTATTGATGTTGTGTTGCAAGTTACCCAGTATGACGAACCCACCTACAGGATGTTGTTGATGTTGTGTTGCAAGTTACCCGGTATGACGGACCCACCTACAGGATGTTATTGATGTTGTGTTGCAAGTTACCCAGTATGACGGACCCGCCTACAGGATGTTGTTGATTTTGTGTTGCAAGTTACCCAGTATGACGGACCCACCTACAGGATGTTGTTGATGTTGTGTTGCAAGTTACCCAGTATGACGGACCAACCTACAGGATGTTGTTGATGTTGTGTTGCAAGTTACCCAGTATGACGGACCCGCCACATGCCTCCTTAAGATCCTACACTCTAACATAGTTTAATCCTTCCTAGACACCGCTGCACCTCTGTGTCTTGATGATATCTCGCCTTCCGTGAGCCAGATACTATAGCAGGGCTTAACTTAGCCTCTGAAATCCGAGTTACTTAGCTTTGATCAGTTCTACTTAGCTCTGTTCTTATGTGCTTATCTCTGTTCTTGTGTGCTTAGCTCTGTTCTTGTGTGCTTAGCTCTGTTCTTATGTGCTTAGCTCTGTTCTTATGTTCTTATCTCTGTTCTTATGTGCTTATCTCTGTTCTTGTGTGCTTAACTCTTTTCTTATGTGCTTAGCTCTGTTCTTATGTGCTTATCTCTGTTCTTATGTGCTTAGCTCTGTTCTTATGTGCTTAGCTCTGTTCTTATGTGCTTAGCTCTGTTCTTATGTGCTTAGCTCTGTTCTTATGTGCTTATCTCTGTTCTTATGGTGCAATCAGGAAGAGTAGTGGAGGAGCAGTGGAAGTTAAAGTCTTAATTTTTGACCTGGAGAAAATTCCTGAACGAGTAAGGAATAAAAGTCACAAAACCGTGGCTGGAGCAATTCTCAACTGGTCTAGAAAGTCACAATACCGTTGTTGGAACAATTCACAGCTGGTCTAAAGAGTCGCAATATTGTGGTTGGGACAATTCACAGCTGGTCTACAGAGTCGCAATATTGTGGTTGGGTCAATTCACAGCTGGTCTACAGAGTCGCAATATTGTGGTTGGGTCAATTCACAGCTGGTCTACAGAGTCGCAATATTGTGGTTGGGACAATTCACAGCTGGTCTACAAAGTCACAATACCCTGGCTGGAACAATTCACAAGCAAACCACAATTGGCAAAATACCTGTAAATGACGTATGGGTTCGTGCTGGACCATCAGGCTACCAGTGATAATGGTCTTTTAATGGGGCGAGACGACGTCTTAACATTCCTCCTCAACTGATCAACAAAGGGAGATAGTAGAGGGCAACGAGTGACTAGCTCACTTTAGGTTTATTATACAAATAGTAGGAGTCTAAGAAATAAGATAGATGAGCTAAGATTACTTGCAAATGTAGGTAATATAGATATTATTGCTATAACAGAGACCTGGTTCAACTTGAAGGATAGAGAAATGCCTTCTGAATACAGCATACAGGGTTATAAACTATTCCACACTGACAGGGTCAACAGGAAGGGTGGTGGAGTGGCGATGTATGTCAGAGATAATTTAAATTGTTGTGTTAGACATGATATAAGAATAGAAACATCGGACACAGAATCTATTTGGCTACAGTTTCTCGAGGGGTATGAAAAATTAATTTTGGGTGTGATTTATAGGCCCCCAAACCTTGATAGGGAGTGCAGTAAGCTGTTGTGGGACGAAATTCATAAGGCATCTAGATGTGAAAATGTTGTGTTAATGGGAGATTTTAACATTAAACAAATTGATTGGAACAATTTGACAGGAAATCTTGAGTCTAGTGACTTTCTTGATACGGTTCAGGATTGCTTTTTAAAACAGTTTGTGACAAAACCAACTAGAGGAAACAATCAGCTTGACTTGATTCTTGCCAACAAAGATTCACTAATTAATAATCTTGAGGTTAATGATGAGCTTGGGGAAAGTGATCACAAATCACTTAGTTTCAATATATTATGGAATTACCCGGTAAACTGCAATCAAATCTCTGTCCCAGACTTTCGATTGGCTGATTTTATGGGACTGAAAAATTACCTGGGTGGACTAAATTGGGATGACCTGACTATGGGTCAGGTAGCTGGTGTTGGTTGCTAATATGACGTTTTTCAGAGCATAGTTCTAGCTGCCCAGACAACTTTTGTTCCGAGTAGGGAAATTAGATCTAACAAAAATGATCCCAAATGGATGAACAATAGATTAAAACATCTCATTGGTCAAAATAGAGGCATATATAGGCGTATCAAAAGAGGGGATGGGCAGTTAAGAAATCAATATATTCACTTAAAGAGAGAAATAAAAAGGAATAAGGAAAGCAAAAAGGGATTATGAGGCTAAGGTCGCAAGGGATTCAAAGACTAACCCAAAAGGGTTCTTTCAGGTATATACAGAAGTAAGATTAGGGACAAGATTGGCCCACTTAAGAGTAACTCTGGTCAGATCACTGACAGTGATAGGGATATGTGTGAAATTTTCAATTCTTACTTCCTCACAGTCTTTACTCAGGAAGATACTAGCGAAATTCCAGAAATAATAGATTATGTAGAACAGGATGATAATAAACTAAGTAAGATTGCAGTAACTAGTGACATGGTCCTCAGACAAATAGAGAAACTAAAACCTAACAAATCCCCAGGTCCTGATGAACTGTGTGCAAGGGTGTTAAAGGAATGTAAAGAGGAACTTAGCATACCTTTGGCTAATCTTTTTAACATATCACTACAAACTGGCATAGTGCCTGATAAGTGGGAAATGGCAAATGTAACACCTATTTACAAGGCAGGTGACAGGTCCTTAGCTTCGAACTATAGACCAATAAGCCTCACCTCCATAGTGGGAAAATTTATGGAATCAATAATTGCCGAAGCAATTCGTAGCCATCTTGATAGGCAAAGATTGATTAATGAATCTCAACACGGTTTTACAAAGGAGCGTTCCTGTCTTACGAATTTACTAACTTTTTTCACTAAGATGTTTGAGGAGGTAGATCGTGGTAATGAATATGATATTGTGTATATGGACTTCAGTAAGGCTTTCGATAGAGTTCCACATCAGAGGCTATTGAGGAAACTTAATGCACGCGGAATAAGAGGAGAAATTTTTTCCTGGGTAGAGGCATGGCTGACAAATAGGCAGCAAAGAGTTTGCATAAATGGGGAGAAATCAGAATGGGGGCACGTCACATTCTGTTGTTCACAATTTACATAAACGATATAGATGAGGGAATAAATAGCGACATAAGCAAATTTGCTGATGACACTAAAATAGGCCGCCCAATTCATTCTATTGAGGACATTAGTACACTCCAGGATGATTTGAATAGACTGATGCAGTGGTCGGAGAAGCGGCAGATGCAGCTTAATATAGACAAATGCAAAATGCTAAATGTTGGACAGGACAATAACCATGCCACTTATAAACTGAATAGTGTAGATCTTAATACTACTGATTGCGAAAAGGATTTAGTTCTGGTTAGCAGTAATCTGAAACCAAGACAACAGTGCATCAGTGTTCACAATAAAGTTAACAGAATCCTTGGCTTCATATCTAGAAGTATAAATAATAGAAGTCCTCAGGTTGTTCAACTCTTTATAACCTTGGTTAGGCCTCATTTAGATTATGCTGCACAGTTCTGGTCACCGTATTACAGAATGGATGTAAATGCTCTGGAAAACGAACAGAGGAGGATGACAAAGATGATCCCATGTATCAGAAATCTTCCCTATGAGCATAGACTGAGGTCCCTGAATCTGCACTCTCTAGAAAGGCGTAGATTTAGGGGAGATATGACTGAGGTGTATAAATGGAAAACAGGAATAAATAAAGGGAATGTAAATAGCGTGCTGTAAATATCCAGCCAAGACAGGACTCGTAGCAATGGCTTCAAGCTGGAAAAGTTCAGATTCAGGAAGGATATAGGAAAGCACTGGTTTGGTAATAGAGTTGTGGATGAGTGGAACAAACTCCCGAGTACCGTCATAGACGCTAAGACGTTGTGTAGTTTTAAAAATAGATTGGATAAATACATGAGTGGGTGTGGGTGGGTGTGAGTTGGACCTGACTAGCTTGGGGTGCCTGGTCTGGTGCCGTGCTCTTTCCTTGAGTGGAAGAGACCTAACTAGGTGGTCGTTGTTCTAGGCCAGGGGGGTGGCATGGACCTGCTTCGCATGGGTCAGTAGGCCTGTTGCAGTGTTCCTTCTTTCTTATGTTCTTATGTTCTTAACTAATGCATAAACTGTGAAAACAATACCCATGTCAATAGCCTCAAAATATCCTATTTATTTTCGGACTTGCATTTTGCAACATGCGGTTGCAAGTGGAGCATCGGTAGTGGTGTCCTGGGAATGAGTAGACGAAACGTTCTGAGTAGTATGGGTGAAACATCGGGCAATAATAAGCTGAAAATGAATTCGGAGATAGGTCCACGTGCAGGAAGGGTAGTGTGTGGGCTCGAACAGGCGTTCCCCCAGCCAGGAGAAACAGGCGAGTCTTGGTACAATAAAGATATTTTGGAAGATATATTTTACACGGAAGTATTACAAAATTGCAAGAAATATTACATCACAACCGTGGACATTGATCGCGTATACACACACACACACACACGGAGCCAGGAGCTGTGACTCGACCCCTGCAACCACAACTAGGTGAGCACACACACAGAGTAAGTAGGTATCTGGCTCTCAGAGATGTGGTCGCCCATGATCGGATTCCTAAACAAGTGCGGATAAAAAAAAAAAGTGATATCCGTAACCCACGTAATACAAGGAACTCCGCCACTCACTTGACTCACCCGGACACCACCACACCTCTGTACTCACCTGTGTTCTGTGTATGTCTTTGTATGTTTGCATGTGTATTTGTGTATGCATATATGTTTGTATGTATGAATGTGTATATGGGTGCTTGTGTGTGCTTGTCTGTTTGCATGTGTGTGCCCGTCTGTTTACATGTGTGTGCCCGTCTGTTTGCATGTGTGTACCCGTTTGTTTGCATATGTGTGCCCGTCTGTTTGCATGTGTGTGCCTGTCTGTCTGCATGTGTGTGCCCGTCTGTTTACATGTGTGTGCCTGTCTGTCTGCATGTGTGTGCCTGTCTGTTTGCATGTGTGTGCCCGTCTGTTTACATCTGTGTGCCTGTCTGTCTGTATGTGTGTGCCTGTTTGCATGTGTGTGCCTGTCTGTCTGCATGTGTGTGCCTGTCTGTTTGCATGTGTGTGCCTGCCTGTTTGCATGTGTGTGCCTGTCTGTTTGCGTGTGTGTGCCTGTCTGTTTGCATGTGTGTGCCTGTCTGTCTGCATGTGTGTACCCGTCTGTTTTCATGTGTGTGCCTGTCTGTCTGCATGTGTGTGCCTTTCTGTTTGCATGTGTGTGCGCCAGTCTGTTTACATGTATGTGCCCGTCTGTTTGCATGTGTGTGCCCGTCTGTTTGCATGTGTGTGCCTGTCTGTCTGCATGTGTGTGCCTGTCTGTTTGCATGTGATACCTATTTTCAAAACAGGTGACAGGTCCTTAGCTTCGAACTATAGACCAATAAGCCTAACCTCCATAGTGGGAAAATTTATGGAATCAATAATTGCCGAGGCAGTTCGTAGCCACCTTGAAAAGCATAAATTAATCAACGAATCTCAGCATGGTTTTACAAAGGGGCGTTCCTGCCTTACGAATTTATTAACTTTTTTCACTAAGGTATTTGAGGAGGTAGATCATGGTAATGAATATGATATTGTGTATATGGACTTCAGTAAGGCTTTTGACAGGGTCCCACATCAGAGACTATTGAGGAAAATTAAAGCACATGGAATAGGAGGAGAGATTTTTTCCTGGATAGAGGCATGGTTGACAAATAGGCAGCAGAGAGTTTGCATAAATGGGGAGAAATCAGAGTGGGGAAGCGTCACGAGCGGTGTTCCACAGGGGTCAGTGTTGGGCCCCCTGCTGTTCACAATCTACATAAACGACATAGATGAGGGCATAAAGAGCGACATCGGCAAGTTTGCCGATGACACCAAAATAGGCCGTCGAATTCATTCTGACGAGAACATTCGAGCACTCCAGGAAGATTTGAATAGACTGATGCAGTGGTCGGAGAAGTGGCAGATGCAGTTTAATATAGACAAATGCAAAGTTCTAAATGTTGGACAGGACAATAACCATGCCACATATAAACTAAATAATGTAGATCTTAATATTACGGATTGCGAAAAAGATTTAGGAGTTCTGGTTAGCAGTAATCTGAAACCAAGACAACAGTGCATAAGTGTTCGCAATAAAGCTAATAGAATCCTTGGCTTCATATCAAGAAGCATAAATAATAGGAGTCCCCAGGTTGTTCTTCAACTCTATACATCCTTGGTTAGGCCTCATTTAGATTATGCTGCACAGTTTTGGTCACCGTATTACAGAATGGATATAAATTCTCTGGAAAATGTACAAAGGAGGATGACAAAGTTGATCCCATGTATCAGAAACCTTCCCTATGAGTATAGACTAAGGGCCCTGAAACTGCACTCTCTAGAAAGACGTAGAATTAGGGGGGATATGATTGAGGTGTATAAATGGAAGACAGGAATAAATAAAGGGGATGTAAATAGTGTGCTGAAAATATCTAGCCTAGACAGGACTCGCAGCAATGGTTTTAAGTTGGAAAAATTCAGATTCAGGAAGGATATAGGAAAGTACTGGTTTGGTAATAGAGTTGTGGATGAGTGGAACAAACTCCCAAGTACCGTTATAGAGGCCAGAACGTTGTGTGGCTTTAAAGATAGGTTGGATAGATACATGAGTAGATGTGGGTGGGTGTGAGTTAGACCTGATAGCTTGTGCTACCAGGTCGGTTGCCGTGTTCCTCCCTTAAGTCAATGTGACCTGACCTGACTAGGTTGGGTGCATTGGCATAAGCCTGTAGGAGACTTGGACCTGCCTCGCATGGGCCAGTAGGCCTTCTGCAGTGTTCCATCGTTCTTATGTTCTTATGTGTGTGCCCGTCTGTTTACATGTGTGTGCCTGTCTGTCTGCATGTGTGTACCTGTCTGTTTGCATGTGTGTGCCTGTCTGTCTGCATGTGTGTGCCTGTCTGTTTGCATGTGTGTGCCTGTCTGTTTGCATGTGTGTGCCTGTCTGTTTGCATGTGTGTGCCTGTCTGTTTGCATGTGTATGTATTTGTGGATGGGTGTTTTTGTGTGCAAATGTGTCTGTGTGTGTGAGTGTGTATTTGTGTATTCGTGAGTGTGTAGTGTATGTATGTGTAGATGTGGATGTTAAATCAGCATAAGAAATCTGTTAATTACAGTTATCCCCATCACAGTATCAAGATGGTTCATAGATGGTTGTGTTGTCCCACCTTCAGCAGGCAGCTGGCTTAATTTTCAAACACTCTAAATTGCAATGAAAACAAAATACACTTTTGTGTTGCATCTAGGTGGTCGTTGTTCTAGGCCAGGGGGGTGGCATGGACCTGCTTCGCATGGGTCAGTAGGCCTGTTGCAGTGTTCCTTCTTTCTTATGTTCTTATGTTCTTAACTAATGCATAAACTGTGAAAACAATACCCATGTCAATAGCCTCAAAATATCCTATTTATTTTCGGACTTGCATTTTGCAACATGCGGTTGCAAGTGGAGCATCGGTAGTGGTGTCCTGGGAATGAGTAGACGAAACGTTCTGAGTAGTATGGGTGAAACATCGGGCAATAATAAGCTGAAAATGAATTCGGAGATAAGTCCACGAGGAGGTAATTATCAAGGTAGAGTTGTTACCGTGCAGGAAGGGTAGTGTGTGGGCTCGAACAGGCGTTCCCCCAGCCAGGAGAAACAGGCGAGTCTTGGTACAATAAAGATATTTTGGAAGATATATTTTACACTGAAGTATTACAAAATTGCAAGAAATATTACATCACAACCGTGGACATTGATCGCGTATACACACACACACACACGGAGCCAGGAGCTGTGAATCGACCCCTGCAACCACAACTAGGTGAGCACACACACAGAGTAAGTAGGTATCTGGCTCTCAGAGATGTGTTCGCCCATGATCGGATTCCTAAACAAGTGCGGATAAAAAAAAGTGATATCCGTAACCCACGTAATACAAGGAACTCCGCCACTCACTTGACTCACCCGGACACCACCACACCTCTGTACTCACCTGTGTTCTGTGTATGTCTTTGTATGTTTGCATGTGTATTTGTGTATGCATATATGTTTGTATGTATGAATGTGTATATGGGTGCTTGTGTGTGCTTGTCTGTTTGCATGTGTGTGCCCGTCTGTTTACATGTGTGTGCCCGTCTGTTTGCATGTGTGTACCCGTTTGTTTGCATGTGTGTGCCCGTCTGTTTGCATGTGTGTGCCTGTCTGTCTGCATGTGTGTGCCTGTCTGTCTGCATGTGTGTGCCTGTCTGTTTGCATGTGTGTGCCCGTCTGTTTACATGTGTGTGCCTGTCTGTCTGCATGTGTGTGCCTGTCTGTTTGCATGTGTGTGCCTGTCTGTTTGCATGTGTGTGCCTGTCTGTTTGCATGTGTGTGCCTGTCTGTTTGCATGTGTGTGCCTGTCTGTTTGCATGTGTGTGCCTGCCTGTTTGCATGTGTGTGCCTGTCTGTTTGCATGTGTGTGCCTGTCTGTCTGCATGTGTGTGCCTGTCTGTTTGCATGTGTGTGCCCGTCTGTTTACATGTGTGTGCCTGTCTGTCTGCATGTGTGTGCCTGTCTGTTTGCATGTGTGTGCCTGTCTGTTTGCATGTGTGTGCCTGTCTGTTTGCATGTGTGTGCCTGTCTGTTTGCATGTGTGTGCCTGCCTGTTTGCATGTGTGTGCCTGTCTGTTTGCATGTGTGTGCCTGTCTGTTTGCATGTGTGTGCCTGTCTGTTTGCATGTGTGTGCCTGTCTGTTTGCATGTGTGTGCCTGTCTGTTTGCATGTGTGTGCCTGCCTGTTTGCATGTGTGTGCCTGTCTGTTTGCATGTGTGTGCCTGTCTGTCTGCATGTGTGTGCCCGTCTGTTTGCATGTGTGTGCCTGTCTGTTTGCATGTGTGTGCCTGTCTGTCTGCATGTGTGTGGCTGTCTGTTTGCATGTGTGTGCCCGTCTGTTTACATGTGTGTGCCTGTCTGTCTGCATGTGTGTGCCTGTCTGTTTGCATGTGTGTGCCTGTCTGTTTGCATGTGTGTGCCTGTCTGTCTGCATGTGTGTGCCCGTCTGTTTGCATGTGTGTGCCTATCTGTTTGCATGTGTCTGCCTGTCTGTCTGCATGTGTGTGTGCCCGTCTGTTTGCATGTGTGTGCCTGTCTGTTTGCATGTGTGTGCCTGTCTGTTTGCATGTGTGTGCCTGTCTGTTTGCATGTGTGTGCCTGTCTGTCTGCATGTGTGTGCCCGTCTGTTTGCATGTGTGTGCCTGTCTGTTTGCATGTGTGTGCCTGTCTGTTTGCATGTGTGTGCCTGTCTGTTTGCATGTGTATGTATTTGTGGATGGGTGTTTTTGTGTGTAAATGTGTCTGTGTGTGTGAGTGTGTATTTGTGTATTTGTGAGTGTGTAGTGTATGTATGTGTAGATGTGGATGTTAAATCAGCATAAGTAATCTGTTAATTACAGTTATCCCCCATCACAGTATCAAGATGGTTCATAGATGGTTGTGTTGTCCCACCTTCAGCAGGCAGCTGGCTTAATTTTCAAACACTCTAAATTGCAATGAAAACAAAATACACTTTTGTGTTGCATCTCTTGTCTTGCAGTTTTAATTCACTGCATAGTTATTCACTCTTTTTGCACAGGAGTTATTCGTGTCTGTATAAGTTGTATCACATACTAGTAGCAATAAAGTTTATTATTATTATAATTATTATTATTATTATTATTATTATTATTATTATTATTATTATTATTATTACTATTATTATTATTATTATTATTATTATTATTATATACGCTTTCTGAGCTAGAAAAGGTTAGGTAGGAAAAGAATACGGAGAATTTTCTTTATGTCCTTCATACAAGGTGCTGCTGACACGTCTGTGGTATACAAGGTGCTGCTGACACGTCTGTGGTATACAAGGTGCTGCTTACACGTCCGTGGTATACAAGGTGCTGCTGACACGTCCGTGGTATACAAGGTGCTGCTTACACGTCCGTGGTATACAAGGTGCTGCTTACACGTCCGTGGTATACAAGGTGCTGCTGACACGTCCGTGGTATACAAGGTGCTGCTGACACGTCCGTGGTATACAAGGTGCTGCTTACACGTCCGTGGTATACAAGGTGCTGCTTACACGTCCGTGGTATACAAGGTGCTGCTGACACGTCTGTGGTATACAAGGTGCTGCTGACACGTCCGTGGTATACAAGGTGCTGCTGACACGTCCGTGGTATACAAGGTGCTGCTTACACGTCCGTGGTATACAAGGTGCTGCTGACACGTCCGTGGTATACAAGGTGCTGCTTACACGTCCGTGGTATACAAGGTGCTGCTTACACGTCCGTCGTATACAAGGTGCTGCTTACACGTCCGTGGTATACAAGGTGCTGCTTACACGTCCGTGGTATACAAGGTGCTGCTTACACGTCCGTGGTATACAAGGTGCTGCTTACACGTCCGTGGTATACAAGGTGCTGCTTACACGTCCGTGGTATACAAGGTGCTGCTTACACGTCCGTGGTATACAAGGTGCTGCTTACACGTCCGTGGTATACAAGGTGCTGCTTACACGTCCGTGGTATACAAGGTGCTGCTTACACGTCCGAGGTATACAAGGTGCTGCTGACACGTCCGTGGTATACAAGGTGCAGCTTACACGTCCGTGGAATACAAGGTGCTGCTTACACGTCCGTGGTATACAAGGTGCTGCTTACACGTCCGTGGTATACAAGGTGCTGCTTACACGTCCGTGGTATACAAGGTGCTGCTTACACGTCCGTGGTATACAAGGTGCTGCTGACACGTCTGTGGTATACAAGGTGCTGCTGACACGTCCGTGGTATACAAGGTGCTGCTGACACGTCTGTGGTATACAAGGTGCTGCTGACACGTCCGTGGTATACAAGGTGCTGCTGACACGTCTGTGGTATACAAGGTGCTGCTGACACGTCCGTGGTATACAAGCTGCTTTTGACACGTCCGTGGTATACAAGGTGCTGCTGACACGTCCGTGGTATACAAGGTGCTGCTGACACGTCCGTGGTATACAAGGTGCTGCTGACACGTCTGTGGTATACAAGGTGCTGCTGACACGTCCGTGGTACACAAGGTGCTGCTGACACGTCCGTGGTATACAAGGTGCTGCTGACACGTCCGTGGTATACAAGGTGCTGCTGACACGTCTGTGGTATACAAGGTGCTGCTGAAACGTCCGTGGTATACAAGGTGCTGCTGACACGTCCGTGGTATACAAGGTGCTGCTGACACGTCCGTGGTATACAAGGTGCTGCTGACACGTCCGTGGTATACAAGGTGCTGCTGACACGTCCGTGGTATACAAGGTGCTGCTGACACGTCCGTGGTATACAAGGTGCTGCTGACACGTCTGTGGTATACAAGGTGCTGCTGACACGTCCGTGGTATACAAGGTGCTGCTGACACGTCTGTGGTATACAAGGTGCTGCTGACACGTCCGTGGTATACAAGGTGCTGCTGACACGTCTGTGGTATACAAGGTGCTGCTGACACGTCCGTGGTATACAAGGTGCTGCTGACACGTTCGTGGTATACAAGGTGCTGCTGACACGTCCGTGGTATACAAGGTGCTGCTGACACGTCTGTGGTATACAAGGTGCTGCTGACACGTCCGTGGTATACAAGGTGCTGCTGACACGTCCGTGGTATACAAGGTGCTGCTGACACGTCTGTGGTATACAAGGTGCTGCTGACACGTCCGTGGTATACAAGGTGCTGCTGACACGTCTGTGGTATACAAGGTGCTGCTGACACGTCCGTGGTATACAAGGTGCTGCTGACACGTCTGTGGTATACAAGGTGCTGCTGACACGTCCGTGGTATACAAGGTGCTGCTGACACGTCCGTGGTATACAAGGTGCTGCTGACACGTCCGTGGTATACAAGGTGCTGCTGACACGTCTGTGGTATACAAGGTGCTGCTGACACGTCCGTGGTATACAAGGTGCTGCTGACACGTCCGTGGTATACAAGGTGCTGCTGACACGTCTGTGGTATACAAGGTACTGCTGACACGTCCGTGGTATACAAGGTGCTGCTGACACGTCTGTGGTATACAAGGTGCTGCTGACACGTCCGTGGTATACAAGGTGCTGCTGACACGTCCGTGGTATACAGGGTGCTGCTGACACGTCCGTGGTATACAAGGTGCTGCTGACACGTCTGTGGTATACAAGGTGCTGCTGACACGTCCGTGGTATACAAGGTGCTGCTGACACGTCTGTGGTATACAAGGTGCTGCTGACACGTCCGTGGTATACAAGGTGCTGCTGACACGTCTGTGGTATACAAGGTGCTGCTGACACGTCCGTGGTATACAAGGTGCTGCTGACACGTCTGTGGTATACAAGGTGCTGCTGACACGTCCGTGGTATACAAGGTGCTGCTGACACGTCTGTGGTATACAAGGTGCTGCTGACACGTCCGTGGTATACAAGGTGCTGCTGACACGTCCGTGGTATACAAGGTGCTGCTGACACGTCTGTGGTATACAAGGTGCTGCTGACACGTCCGTGGTATACAAGGTGCTGCTGACACGTCTGTGGAATACAAGGTGCTGCTGACACGTCCGTGGTATACAAGGTGCTGCTGACACGTCTGTGGTATACAAGGTGCTGCTGACACGTCCGTGGTATACAAGGTGCTGCTGACACGTCTGTGGTATACAAGGTGCTGCTGACACGTCCGTGGTATACAAGGTGCTGCTGACACGTCCGTGGTATACAAGGTGCTGCTGACACGTCTGTGGTATACAAGGTGCTGCTGACACGTCCGTGGTATACAAGGTGCTGCTGACACGTCTGTGGTATACAAGGTGCTGCTGACACGTCCGTGGTATACAAGGTGCTGCTGACACGTCTGTGGTATACAAGGTGCTGCTGACACGTCCGTGGTATACAAGGTGCTGCTGACACGTCTGTGGTATACAAGGTGCTGCTGACACGTCCGTGGTATACAAGGTGCTGCTGACACGTCCGTGGTATACAAGGTGCTGCTGACACGTCTGTGGTATACAAGGTGCTGCTGACACGTCTGTGGTATACAAGGTGCTGCTGACACGTCCGTGGTATACAAGGTGCTGCTGACACGTCCGTGGTATACAAGGTGCTGCTGACACGTCTGTGGTATACAAGGTGCTGCTGACACGACCGTGGTATACAAGGTGCTGCTGACACGTCCGTGGTATACAAGGTGCTGCTGACACGTCTGTGGTATACAAGGTGCTGCTGACACGTCCGTGGTATACAAGGTGCTGCTGACACGTCCGTGGTATAAAAGATGCTGCTGACACGTCCGTGGTACACAAGGTGCTGCTGACACGTCTGTGGTATACAAGGTGCTGCTGACACGTCCGTGGTATACAAGGTGCTGCTGACACGTCCGTGGTACACAAGGTGCTGCTGACACGTCCGTGGTATACAAGGTGCTGCTGACACGTCCGTGGTATACAAGGTGCTGCTGACACGTCCGTGGTATAAAAGATGCTGCTGACACGTCCGTGGTACACAAGGTGCTGCTGACACGTCCGTGGTATACAAGGTGCTGCTGACACGTCCGTGGTATACAAGGTGCTGCTGACACGTCCGTGGTATACAAGGTGCTGCTGACACGTCCGTGGTATACAAGGTGCTGCTGACACGTCCGTGGTATACAAGGTGCTGCTGACACGTCCGTGGTATACAAGGTGCTGCTGACACGTCCGTGGTATACAAGGTGCTTCTGACACGTCCGTGGTATACAAGGTGCTGCTGACACGTCCGTGGTATACAAGGTGCTGCTGACACGTCCGTGGTATACAAGGTGCTCCTAACACGTCCTTGGTATACAAGGTGCTGCTGACACGTCCGTGGTACACAAGGTGCTGCTGACACGTCCGTGGTATACAAGGTGCTGCTGACACGTCCGTGGTATACAAGGTGCTGCTGACACGTCCGTGGTATACAAGGTGCTGCTGACACGTCCGTGGTATACAAGGTGCTGCTGACACGTCCGTGGTACACAAGGTGCTGCTGACACGTCCGTGGTATACAAGGTGCTGCTGACACGTCCGTGGTACACAAGGTGCTGCTGACACGTCCGTGGTATACAAGGTGCTGCTGACACGTCCGTGGTATACAAGGTGCTTCTGACACGTACGTGGTATAAAAGATGCTGCTGACACGTCCGTGGTACACAAGGTGCTGCTGACACGTCCGTGGTATACAAGGTGCTGCTGACACGTCCGTGGTATACAAGGTGCTGCTGACACGTCCGTGGTATACAAGGTGCTGCAGACACGTCCGTGGTATACAAGGTGCTGCTGACACGTCCGTGGTATACAAGGTGCTGCTGACACGTCCGTGGTATACAAGGTGCTGCTGACACGTCCTTGGTATACAAGGTGCTGCTGACACGTCCGTGGTACACAAGGTGCTGCTGACACGTCCGTGGTATACAAGGTGCTGCTGACACGTCCGGGGTACACAAGGTGCTGCTGACACGTCCGTGGTATACAAGGTGCTGCTGACACGTCCGTGGTATACAAGGTGCTGCTGACACGTCCGTGGTATAAAAGATGCTGCTGACACGTCCGTGGTACACAAGGTGCTGCTGAGACGTCCGTGGTATACAAGGTGCTGCTGACACGTCCGTGGTATACAAGGTGCTGCTGACACGTCCGTGGTATACAAGGTGCTGCTGACACGTCCGTGGTACACAAGGTGCTGCTGACACGTCCGTGGTATACAAGGTGCTGCTGACAAGTCCTTGGTATACAAGGTGCTGCTGACACGTCCGTTGTACACAAGGTGCTGCTGACACGTCCGTGGTATACAAGGTGCTGCTGACACGTCCGTGGTACACAAGGTGCTGCTGACACGTCCGTGGTATACAAGGTGCTGCTGACACGTCCGTGGTATACAAGGTGCTGCTGACACGTCCGTGGTATAAAAGATACTGCTGACACGTCCGTGGTACACAAGGTGCTGCTGACACGTCCGTGGTATACAAGGCGCTGCTGACACGTCCGTGGTATACAAATCGCTCCTGACACGTCCGTGGTACACAAGGTGCTGCTGACACGTCCGTGGTATACAAGGTGCTACTGACACGTCCGTGGAGCACAATGTGCTGCTGACACGTCCGTGGAGCACAATGTGCTGCTGACACGTCCGTGGTACACAAGGTGCTGCTCACACGTCCGTGGTACACAAGGTGCTGCTGACACGTCCATGGTATACAAGGTGCTGTTGACACGTCCGTGGTATACAAGGCGCTGCTGACACGTCCGTGGTACACAAGGTGCTGCTGACACGTCCGTGGTATACAAGGTGCTGCTGACACGTCCGTGGTATACAAGATGCTGCTGACACGTCCGTAGTATACAAGGTGCTGCTGACACGTCCGTGGTATTCAAGGTGCTGCTGACACGTCCGTGGTATACAAGATGAAGCTGACACGTCCGTGGTACACAAGGTGCTGCTGACACGTCCGTGGTATACAAGGTGCTGCTGACACGTCCGTGGTATACAAGGTGCTGCCGACACGTCCGTGGTATACTAGGTGCTGCTGACACGTCCGTGGTATACAGGGTGCAGCTGACACGTCCGTGGTATACAAGGTGCTGCTGACACGTCCGTGGTATACAAGGTACTGCTGACACGTCCGTGGTATACAAGGTGCTGCTGACACGTCCGTGGTATACAAGATGCTGCTGACAAGTCCGTGGTATACAAGGTGCTGCTGACACGTCCGTGGTATACAAGGTGCTGCTGACACGTCCGTGGTATAAAAGATGCTGCTGACACTTCCGTGGTATACAAGATGCTGTTGACACGTCCGTGGTATACAAGGTGCTGCTGACACGTCCGTGGTATACAAGGTGCTGCTGACACGTCTGTGGTATACAAGGTGCTGCTGACACGTCCGTGGTATACAAGGTACTGCTGACACGTCTGTGGTATACAAGGTGCTGCTGACACGTCCGTGGTATACAAGGTGCTGCTGACACGTCTGTGGTATACAAGGTGCTGCTGACACGTCCGTGGTATACAAGGTGCTGCTGACACGTCCGTGGTATACAAGGTGCTGCTGACACGTCTGTGGTATACAAGGTGCTGCTGACACGTCTGTGGTATACAAGGTGCTGCTGACACGTCCGTGGTATACAAGGTGCTGCTGACACGTCCGTGGTATACAAGGTGCTGCTGACACGTCTGTGGTATACAAGGTGCTGCTGACACGTCCGTGGTATACAAGGTGCTGCTGACACGTCTGTGGTATACAAGGTGCTGCTGACACGTCCTTGGTATACAAGGTGCTGCTGACACGTCTGTGGTATACAAGGTGCTGCTGACACGTCCGTGGTATACAAGGTGCTGCTGAAACGTCCGTGGTATACAAGGTGCTGCTGACACGTCTGTGGTATACAAGGTGCTGCTGACACGTCTGTGGTATACAAGGTGCTGCTGACACGTCCGTGGTATACAAGGTGCTGCTGACACGTCCGTGGTATACAAGGTGCTGCTGACACGTCTGTGGTATACAAGGTACTGCTGACACGTCCGTGGTATACAAGGTGCTGGTGACACGTCTGTGGTATACAAGGTGCTGCTGACACGTCCGTGGTATACAAGGTGCTGCTGACACGTCCGTGGTATACAAGGTGCTGCTGACACGTCTGTGGTATACAAGGTGCTGCTGACACGTCCGTGGTATACAAAGTGCTGCTGACACGTCTGTGGTATACAAGGTGCTGCTGACACGTCCGTGGTATACAAGGTGCTGCTGACACGTCCGTGGTATACAAGGTGCTGCTGGCACGTCTGTGGTATACAAGGTGCTGCTGACACGTCCGTGGTATACAAGGTGCTGCTGACACGTCTGTGGTATACAAGGTGCTGCTGACACGTCCGTGGTATACAAGGTGCTGCTGACACGTCTGTGGTATACAAGGTGCTGCTGACACGTCCGTGGTATACAAGGTGCTGCTGACACGTCCGTGGTATACAAGGTGCTGCTGACACGTCTGTGGTATACAAGGTGCTGCTGACACGTCTGTGGTATACAAGGTGCTGCTGACACGTCCGTGGTATACAAGGTGCTGCTGACACGTCCGTGGTATACAAGGTGCTGCTGACACGTCTGTGGTATACAAGGTGCTGCTGACACGTCTGTGGTATACAAGGTGCTGCTGACACGTCCGTGGTATACAAGGTGCTGCTGACGCGTCCGTGGTATACAAGGTGCTGCTGACACGTCTGTGGTATACAAGGTGCTGCTGACACGTCTGTGGTATACAAGGTGCTGCTGAGACGTCCGTGGTATACAAGGTGCTGCTGACACGTCCGTGGTATACAAGGTGCTGCTGACACGTCCGTGGTATACAAGGTGCTGCTGACACGTCTGTGGTATACAAGGTGCTGCTGACACGTCCGTGGTATACAAGGTGCTGCTGACACGTCTGTGGTATACAAGGTGCTGCTGACACGTCCGTGGTATACAAGGTGCTGCTGATACGTACGTGGTATACAAGGTGCTGCTGACACGTCTGTGGTATACAAGGTGCTGCTGACACGTCCGTGGTATACAAGGTGCTCCTGACACGTCTGTGGTATACAAGGTACTGCTGACACGTCCGTGGTATACAAGGTGCTGCTGACACGTCCGTGGTATACAAGGTGCTGCTGACACGTCCGTGGTATACAAGGTGCTGCTGACACGTCTGTGGTATACAAGGTGCTGCTGACACGTCCGTGGTATACAAGGTGCTGCTGACACGTCTGTGGTATACAAGGTGCTGCTGACACGTCCGTGGTATACAAGGTGCTGCTGATACGTACGTGGTATACAAGGTGCTGCTGACACGTCTGTGGTATACAAGGTGCTGCTGACACGTCCGTGGTATACAAGGTGCTCCTGACACGTCTGTGGTATACAAGGTGCTGCTGACACGTCCGTGGTATACAAGGTGCTGCTGACACGTCTGTGGTATACAAGGTGCTGCTGACACGTCCGTGATATACAAGGTGCTGCTGACACGTCCGTGGTATACAAAGTGCTGCTGACACGTCCGTGGTATACAAGGTGCTGCTGACACGTCTGTGGTATACAAGGTGCTGCTGACACGTCCGTGGTATACAAGGTGCTGCTGACACGTCCGTAGTACAAAAGGTGCTGCTGACACGTCTGTGGTATACAAGGTGCTGCTGACACGTCCGTGGTATACAAGGTGCTGCTGACACGTCTGTGGTATACAAGGTGCTGCTGACACGTCCGTGGTATACAAGGCGCTGCTGACACGTCTGTGGTATACAAGGTGCTGCTGACACGTCCGTGGTATACAAGGTGCTGCTGACACGTCTGTGGTATACAAGGTGCTGCTGACACGTCCGTGGTATACAAGGTGCTTCTGACACGTCCGTGGTATACAAGGTGCTGCTGACACGTCTGTGGTATACAAGGTGATGCTGACACGTCTGTGGTATACAAGGTGCTGCTGACACGTCCGTGGTATACAAGGTGCTGCTGACACGTCCGTGGTATACAAGGTGCTGCTAACACGTCCGTGGTATACAAGGTGCTGCTGACACGTCCGTGGTATACAAGGTGCTGCTGACACGTCCGTGGTACACAAGGTGCTGCTGACACGTCCGTGGTATACAAGGTGCTGCTGACACGTCCGTGGTATACAAGGTGCTGCTAACACGTCCGTGGTATACAAGGTGCTGCTGACACGTCCGTGGTATACAAGGTGCTGCTGACACGTCCGTGGTACACAAGGTGCTGCTGACACGTCCGTGGTATACAAGGTGCTGCTGACACGTCCGTGGTACACAAGGTGCTGCTGACACGTCCGTGGTATACAAGGTGCTGCTGACACGTCCGTGGTATACAAGGTGCTGCTGACACGTCCGTGGTATAAAAGATGCTGCTGACACGTCCGTGGTACACAAGGTGCTGCTGACACGTCCGTGGTATACAAGGTGCTGCTGACACGTCCGTGGAATACAAGGTGCTGCTGACACGTCCGTGGTATACAAGGTGCTGCTGACACGTCCGTGGTATACAAGGTGCTGCTGACACGTCCGTGGTATACAAGGTGCTGCTGACACGTCCGTGGTATACAAGGTGCTGCTGACACGTCCGTGGTATACAAGGTGCTGCTGACACGTCCGTGGTATACAAGGTGCTGCTGACACGTCCGTGGTATACAAGGTGCTGCTGACACGTCCGTGGTATACAAGGTGCTCCTAACACGTCATTGGTATACAAGGTGCTGCTGACACGTCCGTGGTACACAAGGTGCTGCTGACACGTCCGTGGTATACAAGGTGCTGCTGACACGTCCGTGGTATACAAGGTGCTGCTGACACGTCCGTGGTATACAAGGTGCTGCTGACACGTCCGTGGTATACAAGGTGCTGCTGACACGTCCGTGGTACACAAGGTGCTGCTGACACGTACGTGGTATACAAGGTGCTGCTGACACGTCCGTGGTACACAAGGTGCTGCTGACACGTCCGTGGTATACAAGGTGCTGCTGACACGTCCGTGGTATACAAGGTGCTTCTGACACGTCCGTGGTATAAAAGATGCTGCTGACACGTCCGTGGTACACAAGGTGCTGCTGACACGTCCGTGGTATACAAGGTGCTGCTGACACGTCCGTGGTATACAAGGTGCTGCTGACACGTCCGTGGTATACAAGGTGCTGCTGACACGTCTGTGGTATACAAGGTGCTGCTGACACGTCCTTGGTATACAAGGTGCTGCTGACACGTCTGTGGTATACAAGGTGCTGCTGACACGTCCGTGGTATACAAGGTGCTGCTGAAACGTCCGTGGTATACAAGGTGCTGCTGACACGTCTGTGGTATACAAGGTGCTGCTGACACGTCTGTGGTATACAAGGTGCTGCTGACACGTCCGTGGTATACAAGCTGCTTTTGACACGTCCGTGGTATACAAGGTGCTGCTGACACGTCCGTGGTATACAAGGTGCTGCTGACACGTCCGTGGTATACAAGGTGCTGCTGACACGTCTGTGGTATACAAGGTGCTGCTGACACGTCCGTGGTACACAAGGTGCTGCTGACACGTCCGTGGTATACAAGGTGCTGCTGACACGTCCGTGGTATACAAGGTGCTGCTGACACGTCTGTGGTATACAAGGTGCTGCTGAAACGTCCGTGGTATACAAGGTGCTGCTGACACGTCCGTGGTATACAAGGTGCTGCTGACACGTCCGTGGTATACAAGGTGCTGCTGACACGTCCGTGGTATACAAGGTGCCGCTGACACGTCTGTGGTATACAAGGTGCTGCTGACACGTCCGTGGTATACAAGGTGCTGCTGACACGTCCGTGGTATACAAGGTGCTGCTGACACGTCCGTGGTATACAAGGTGCTGCTGACACGTCTGTGGTATACAAGGTGCTGCTGACACGTCCGTGGTATACAAGGTGCTGCTGACACGTCTGTGGTATACAAGGTGCTGCTGACACGTCCGTGGTATACAAGGTGCTGCTGACACGTCTGTGGTATACAAGGTGCTGCTGACACGTCCGTGGTATACAAGGTGCTGCTGACACGTTCGTGGTATACAAGGTGCTGCTGACACGTCTGTGGTATACAAGGTGCTGCTGACACGTCTGAGGTATACAAGGTGCTGCTGACACGTCCGTGGTATACAAGGTGCTGCTGACACGTCCGTGGTATACAAGGTGCTGCTGACACGTCTGTGGTATACAAGGTGCTGCTGACACGTCCGTGGTATACAAGGTGCTGCTGACACGTCTGTGGTATACAAGGTGCTGCTGACACGTCCGTGGTATACAAGGTGCTGCTGACACGTCTGTGGTATACAAGGTGCTGCTGACACGTCCGTGGTATACAAGGTGCTGCTGACACGTCCGTGGTATACAAGGTGCTGCTGACACGTCTGTGGTATACAAGGTGCTGCTGACACGTCTGTGGTATACAAGGTGCTGCTGACACGTCCGTGGTATACAAGGTGCTGCTGACACGTCCGTGGTATACAAGGTGCTGCTGACACGTCTGTGGTATACAAGGTACTGCTGACACGTCCGTGGTATACAAGGTGCTGCTGACACGTCTGTGGTATACAAGGTGCTGCTGACACGTCCGTGGTATACAAGGTGCTGCTGACACGTCCGTGGTATACAGGGTGCTGCTGACACGTCCGTGGTATACAAGGTGCTGCTGACACGTCTGTGGTATACAAGGTGCTGCTGACACGTCCGTGGTATACAAGGTGCTGCTGACACGTCTGTGGTATACAAGGTGCTGCTGACACGTCCGTGGTATACAAGGTGCTGCTGACACGTCTGTGGTATACAAGGTGCTGCTGACACGTCCGTGGTATACAAGGTGCTGCTGACACGTCTGTGGTATACAAGGTGCTGCTGACACGTCCGTGGTATACAAGGTGCTGCTGACACGTCTGTGGTATACAAGGTGCTGCTGACACGTCCGTGGTATACAAGGTGCTGCTGATACGTCCGTGGTATACAAGGTGCTGCTGACACGTCTGTGGTATACAAGGTGCTGCTGACACGTCCGTGGTATACAAGGTGCTGCTGACACGTCTGTGGAATACAAGGTGCTGCTGACACGTCCGTGGTATACAAGGTGCTGCTGACACGTCTGTGGTATACAAGGTGCTGCTGACACGTCCGTGGTATACAAGGTGCTGCTGACACGTCTGTGGTATACAAGGTGCTGCTGACACGTCCGTGGTATACAAGGTGCTGCTGATACGTCCGTGGTATACAAGGTGCTGCTGACACGTCTGTGGTATACAAGGTGCTGCTGACACGTCCGTGGTATACAAGGTGCTGCTGACACGTCTGTGGTATACAAGGTGCTGCTGACACGTCCGTGGTATACAAGGTGCTGCTGACACGTCTGTGGTATACAAGGTGCTGCTGACACGTCCGTGGTATACAAGGTGCTGCTGACACGTCTGTGGTATACAAGGTGCTGCTGACACGTCCGTGGTATACAAGGTGCTGCTGACACGTCCGTGGTATACAAGGTGCTGCTGACACGTCTGTGGTATACAAGGTGCTGCTGACACGTCTGTGGTATACAAGGTGCTGCTGACACGTCCGTGGTATACAAGGTGCTGCTGACACGTCCGTGGTATACAAGGTGCTGCTGACACGTCTGTGGTATACAAGGTGCTGCTGACACGACCGTGGTATACAAGGTGCTGCTGACACGTCCGTGGTATACAAGGTGCTGCTGACACGTCTGTGGTATACAAGGTGCTGCTGACACGTCCGTGGTATACAAGGTGCTGCTGACACGTCCGTGGTATAAAAGATGCTGCTGACACGTCCGTGGTACACAAGGTGCTGCTGACACGTCTGTGGTATACAAGGTGCTGCTGACACGTCCGTGGTATACAAGGTGCTGCTGACACGTCCGTGGTACACAAGGTGCTGCTGACACGTCCGTGGTATACAAGGTGCTGCTGACACGTCCGTGGTATACAAGGTGCTGCTGACACGTCCGTGGTATAAAAGATGCTGCTGACACGTCCGTGGTACACAAGGTGCTGCTGACACGTCCGTGGTATACAAAGTGCTCCTAACACGTCCGTGGTATACAAGGTGCTGCTGACACGTCCGTGGTATACAAGGTGCTGCTGACACGTCCGTGGTATACAAGGTGCTCCTAACACGTCCTTGGTATACAAGGTGCTGCTGACACGTCCGTGGTACACAAGGTGCTGCTGACACGTCCGTGGTATACAAGGTGCTGCTGACACGTCCGTGGTATACAAGGTGCTGCTGACACGTCCGTGGTATACAAGGTGCTGCTGACACGTCCGTGGTATACAAGGTGCTGCTGACACGTCCGTGGTACACAAGGTTGCTGCTGACACGTCCGTGGTATACAAGGTGCTGCTCCTCACACGTCCGTGGTATACAAGGTGCTGCTGACACGTCCGTGGTATACAAGGTGCTGCTGACACGTCCGTGGTATACAAGGTGCTGCTGACACGTCCGTGGTATACAAGGTGCTGCTGACACGTCCGTGGTATAAAAGTGCTGCTGACACGTCCGTGGTATACAAGGTGCTGCTGACACGTCCGTGGTATACAAGGTGCTGCTGACACGTCCGTGGTATACAAGGTGCTGCTGACACGTCCGTGGTATACAAGGTGCTGCTGACACGTCCGTGGTATACAAGGTGCTGCTGACACGTCCGTGGTATACAACGTGACACCGTGGTAGACAAGGTGCTGCTGACACGTCCGTGGTATACAAGGTGCTGCTGACACGTCCGTGGTATACAAGGTGCTGCTGACACGTCCGTGGTATACAAGGTGCTGCTGACACGTCCGTGGTATACAAGGTGCTGCTGACACGTCCGTGGTATACAAGGTGCTGCTGACACGTCCGTGGTATACAAGGTGCTGCTGACACGTCCGTGGTATACAAGGTGCTGCTGACACGTCCGTGGCTGACACGTCCGTGGTATACAAGGTGCTGCTGACACGTCCGTGGTATACAAGGTGCTGCTGACACGTCCGTGGTATACAAGGTGCTGCTGACACGTCCGTGGTATACAAGGTGCTGCTGACACGTCCGTGAGGTGCTGCTGACACGTCCGTGGTATACAAGGTGCTGCTGACACGTCCGTGGTATACAAGGTGCTGCTGACACGTCCGTGGTATACAAGGTGCTGCTGACACGTCCGTGGTATACAAGGTGCTGCTGACACGTCCGTGGTATACAAGGTGCTGCTGACACGTCCGTGGTATACAAGGTGCTGCTGACACGTCCGTGGTAAACAAGGTGCTGCTGACACGTCCGTGGTATACAAGGTGCTGCTGACACGTCCGTGGTATACAAGGTGCTGCTGACACGTCCGTGGTATACAAGGTGCTGCTGACACGTCCGTGGTATACAAGGTGCTGCTGACACGTCCGTGGTATACAAGGTGCTGCTGACACGTCCGTGGTATACAAGGTGCTGCTGACACGTCCGTGGTATACAAGGTGCTGCTGACACGTCCGTGGTATACAAGGTGCTGCTGACACGTCCGTGGTATACAAGGTGCTGCTGACACGTCCGTGGTATACAAGGTGCTGCTGACACGTCCGTGGTATACAAGGTGCTGCTGACACGTCCGTGGTATACAAGGTGCTGCTGACACGTCCGTGGTATACAAGGTGCTGCTGACACGTCCGTGGTATACAAGGTGCTGCTGACACGTCCGTGGTATACAAGGTGCTGCTGACACGTCCGTGGTATACAAGGTGCTGCTGACACGTCCGTGGTATACAAGGTGCTGCTGACACGTCCGTGGTATACAAGGTGCTGCTGACACGTCCGTGGTATACAAGGTGCTGCTGACACGTCCGTGGTATACAAGGTGCTGCTGACACGTCCGTGGTATACAAGGTGCTGCTGACACGTCCGTGGTATACAAGGTGCTGCTGACACGTCCGTGGTATACAAGGTGCTGCTGACACGTCCGTGGTATACAAGGTGCTGCTGACACGTCCGTGGTATACAAGGTGCTGCTGACACGTCCGTGGTATACAAGGTGCTGCTGACACGTCCGTGGTATACAAGGTGCTGCTGACACGTCCGTGGTATACAAGGTGCTGCTGACACGTCCGTGGTATACAAGGTGCTGCTGACACGTCCGTGGTATACAAGGTGCTGCTGACACGTCCGTGGTATACAAGGTGCTGCTGACACGTCCGTGGTATACAAGGTGCTGCTGACACGTCCGTGGTATACAAGGTGCTGCTGACACGTCCGTGGTATACAAGGTGCTGCTGACACGTCCGTGGTATACAAGGTGCTGCTGACACGTCCGTGGTATACAAGGTGCTGCTGACACGTCCGTGGTATACAAGGTGCTGCTGACACGTCCGTGGTATACAAGGTGCTGCTGACACGTCCGTGGTATACAAGGTGCTGCTGACACGTCCGTGGTATACAAGGTGCTGCTGACACGTCCGTGGTATACAAGGTGCTGCTGACACGTCCGTGGTATACAAGGTGCTGCTGACACGTCCGTGGTATACAAGGTGCTGCTGACACGTCCGTGGTATACAAGGTGCTGCTGACACGTCCGTGGTATACAAGGTGCTGCTGACACGTCCGTGGTATACAAGGTGCTGCTGACACGTCCGTGGTATACAAGGTGCTGCTGACACGTCCGTGGTATACAAGGTGCTGCTGACACGTCCGTGGTACACAAGGTGCTGCTGACACGTCCGTGGTATACAAGGTGCTGCTGACACGTCCGTGGTATACAAGGTGCTGCTGACACGTCCGTGGTATAAAAGATACTGCTGACACGTCCGTGGTATACAAGGTGCTGCTGACACGTCCGTGGTATACAAGGCGCTGCTGACACGTCCGTGGTATACAAATCGCTCCTGACACGTCCGTGGTACACAAGGTGCTGCTGACACGTCCGTGGTATACAAGGTGCTACTGACACGTCCGTGGAGCACAATGTGCTGCTGACACGTCCGTGGAGCACAATGTGCTGCTGACACGTCCGTGGTACACAAGGTGCTGCTCACACGTCCGTGGTACACAAGGTGCTGCTGACACGTCCATGGTATACAAGGTGCTGTTGACACGTCCGTGGTATACAAGGCGCTGCTGACACGTCCGTGGTAGACAAGGTGCTGCTGACACGTCTGTGGTATACAAGGTGCTGCTGACACGTCCGTGGTATACAAGGTGCTGCTGACACGTCTGTGGTATACAAGGTGCTGCTGACACGTCCGTGGTATACAAGGTGCTGCTGATACGTCCGTGGTATACAAGGTGCTGCTGACACGTCTGTGGTATACAAGGTGCTGCTGACACGTCCGTGGTATACAAGGTGCTGCTGACACGTCTGTGGTATACAAGGTGCTGCTGACACGTCCGTGGTATACAAGGTGCTGCTGACACGTCTGTGGTATACAAGGTGCTGCTGACACGTCCGTGGTATACAAGGTGCTGCTGACACGTCTGTGGTATACAAGGTGCTGCTGACACGTCCGTGGTATACAAGGTGCTGCTGACACGTCCGTGGTATACAAGGTGCTGCTGACACGTCTGTGGTATACAAGGTGCTGCTGACACGTCTGTGGTATACAAGGTGCTGCTGACACGTCCGTGGTATACAAGGTGCTGCTGACACGTCCGTGGTATACAAGGTGCTGCTGACACGTCTGTGGTATACAAGGTGCTGCTGACACGACCGTGGTATACAAGGTGCTGCTGACACGTCCGTGGTATACAAGGTGCTGCTGACACGTCTGTGGTATACAAGGTGCTGCTGACACGTCCGTGGTATACAAGGTGCTGCTGACACGTCCGTGGTATAAAAGATGCTGCTGACACGTCCGTGGTACACAAGGTGCTGCTGACACGTCTGTGGTATACAAGGTGCTGCTGACACGTCCGTGGTATACAAGGTGCTGCTGACACGTCCGTGGTACACAAGGTGCTGCTGACACGTCCGTGGTATACAAGGTGCTGCTGACACGTCCGTGGTATACAAGGTGCTGCTGACACGTCCGTGGTATAAAAGATGCTGCTGACACGTCCGTGGTACACAAGGTGCTGCTGACACGTCCGTGGTATACAAGGTGCTGCTGACACGTCCGTGGTATACAAGGTGCTGCTGACACGTCCGTGGTATACAAGGTGCTGCTGACACGTCCGTGGTATACAAGGTGCTGCTGACACGTCCGTGGTATACAAGGTGCTGCTGACACGTCCGTGGTATACAAGGTGCTGCTGACACGTCCGTGGTATACAAGGTGCTTCTGACACGTCCGTGGTATACAAGGTGCTGCTGACACGTCCGTGGTATACAAGGTGCTGCTGACACGTCCGTGGTATACAAGGTGCTCCTAACACGTCCTTGGTATACAAGGTGCTGCTGACACGTCCGTGGTACACAAGGTGCTGCTGACACGTCCGTGGTATACAAGGTGCTGCTGACACGTCCGTGGTATACAAGGTGCTGCTGACACGTCCGTGGTATACAAGGTGCTGCTGACACGTCCGTGGTATACAAGGTGCTGCTGACACGTCCGTGGTACACAAGGTGCTGCTGACACGTCCGTGGTATACAAGGTGCTGCTGACACGTCCGTGGTACACAAGGTGCTGCTGACACGTCCGTGGTATACAAGGTGCTGCTGACACGTCCGTGGTATACAAGGTGCTTCTGACACGTACGTGGTATAAAAGATGCTGCTGACACGTCCGTGGTACACAAGGTGCTGCTGACACGTCCGTGGTATACAAGGTGCTGCTGACACGTCCGTGGTATACAAGGTGCTGCTGACACGTCCGTGGTATACAAGGTGCTGCAGACACGTCCGTGGTATACAAGGTGCTGCTGACACGTCCGTGGTATACAAGGTGCTGCTGACACGTCCGTGGTATACAAGGTGCTGCTGACACGTCCGTGGTATACAAGGTGCTGCTGACACGTCCGTGGTATACAAGGTGCTGCTGACACGTCCGTGGTATACAAGGTGCTGCTGACACGTCCGTGGTACACAAGGTGCTGCTGACACGTCCGTGGTATACAAGGTGCTGCTGACACGTCCGTGGTATACAAGGTGCTGCTGACACGTCCGTGGTATACAAGGTGCTGCTGACACGTCCGTGGTATACAAGGTGCTGCTGACACGTCCGTGGTATACAAGGTGCTGCTGACACGTCCGTGGTATACAAGGTGCTGCTGACACGTCCGTGGTATACAAGGTGCTGCTGACACGTCCGTGGTACACAAGGTGCTGCTGACACGTCCGTGGTATACAAGGTGCTGCTGACACGTCCGTGGTATACAAGGTGCTGCTGACACGTCCGTGGTATACAAGGTGCTGCTGACAAGTCCGTGGTATACAAGGTGCTGCTGACACGTCCGGTATACAAGGTGCTGCTGACAACGTCTTGGTATACAAGGTGCTGCTGACACGTCCGTTGTACACAAGGTGCTGCTGACACGTCCGTGGTATACAAGGTGCTGCTGACACGTCCGTGGTACACAAGGTGCTGCTGACACGTCCGTGGTATACAAGGTGCTGCTGACACGTCCGTGGTATACAAGGTGCTGCTGACACGTCCGTGGTATAAAAGATACTGCTGACACGTCCGTGGTACACAAGGTGCTGCTGACACGTCCGTGGTATACAAGGCGCTGCTGACACGTCCGTGGTATACAAATCGCTCCTGACACGTCCGTGGTACACAAGGTGCTGCTGACACGTCCGTGGTATACAAGGTGCTACTGACACGTCCGTGGAGCACAATGTGCTGCTGACACGTCCGTGGAGCACAATGTGCTGCTGACACGTCCGTGGTACACAAGGTGCTGCTCACACGTCCGTGGTACACAAGGTGCTGCTGACACGTCCATGGTATACAAGGTGCTGTTGACACGTCCGTGGTATACAAGGCGCTGCTGACACGTCCGTGGTACACAAGGTGCTGCTGACACGTCCGTGGTATACAAGGTGCTGCTGACACGTCCGTGGTATACAAGATGCTGCTGACACGTCCGTAGTATACAAGGTGCTGCTGACACGTCCGTGGTATTCAAGGTGCTGCTGACACGTCCGTGGTATACAAGATGAAGCTGACACGTCCGTGGTACACAAGGTGCTGCTGACACGTCCGTGGTATACAAGGTGCTGCTGACACGTCCGTGGTATACAAGGTGCTGCCGACACGTCCGTGGTATACTAGGTGCTGCTGACACGTCCGTGGTATACAGGGTGCAGCTGACACGTCCGTGGTATACAAGGTGCTGCTGACACGTCCGTGGTATACAAGGTACTGCTGACACGTCCGTGGTATACAAGGTGCTGCTGACACGTCCGTGGTATACAAGATGCTGCTGACAAGTCCGTGGTATACAAGGTGCTGCTGACACGTCCGTGGTATACAAGGTGCTGCTGACACGTCCGTGGTATAAAAGATGCTGCTGACACTTCCGTGGTATACAAGATGCTGTTGACACGTCCGTGGTATACAAGGTGCTGCTGACACGTCCGTGGTATACAAGGTGCTGCTGACACGTCTGTGGTATACAAGGTGCTGCTGACACGTCCGTGGTATACAAGGTACTGCTGACACGTCTGTGGTATACAAGGTGCTGCTGACACGTCCGTGGTATACAAGGTGCTGCTGACACGTCTGTGGTATACAAGGTGCTGCTGACACGTCCGTGGTATACAAGGTGCTGCTGACACGTCCGTGGTATACAAGGTGCTGCTGACACGTCTGTGGTATACAAGGTGCTGCTGACACGTCTGTGGTATACAAGGTGCTGCTGACACGTCCGTGGTATACAAGGTGCTGCTGACACGTCCGTGGTATACAAGGTGCTGCTGACACGTCTGTGGTATACAAGGTGCTGCTGACACGTCCGTGGTATACAAGGTGCTGCTGACACGTCTGTGGTATACAAGGTGCTGCTGACACGTCCTTGGTATACAAGGTGCTGCTGACACGTCTGTGGTATACAAGGTGCTGCTGACACGTCCGTGGTATACAAGGTGCTGCTGAAACGTCCGTGGTATACAAGGTGCTGCTGACACGTCTGTGGTATACAAGGTGCTGCTGACACGTCTGTGGTATACAAGGTGCTGCTGACACGTCCGTGGTATACAAGGTGCTGCTGACACGTCCGTGGTCTACAGGGTGCTGCTGACACGTCTGTGGTATACAAGGTACTGCTGACACGTCCGTGGTATACAAGGTGCTGGTGACACGTCTGTGGTATACAAGGTGCTGCTGACACGTCCGTGGTATACAAGGTGCTGCTGACACGTCCGTGGTATACAAGGTGCTGCTGACACGTCCGTGGTATACAAGGTGCTGCTGACACGTCCGTGGTATACAAGGTGCTTCTGACACGTCCGTGGTATACAAGGTGCTGCTGACACGTCTGTGGTATACAAGGTGATGCTGACACGTCTGTGGTATACAAGGTGCTGCTGACACGTCCGTGGTATACAAGGTGCTGCTGACACGTCCGTGGTATACAAGGTGCTGCTGACACGTCTGTGGTATACAAGGTGCTGCTGACACGTCCGTGGTATACAAGGTGCTGCTGACACGTCCGTGGTATACAAGGTGCTGCTGACACGTCCGTGGTATACAAGGTGCTGCTGACACGTCTGTGGTATACAAGGTGCTGCTGACACGTCCGTGGTATACAAGGTGCTGCTGACACGTCCGTGGTATACAAGGTGCTGCTGACACGTCCGTGGTATACAAGGTGCTGCTGACACGTCCGTGGTATACAAGGTGCTGCTGACACGTCCGTGGTATACAAGGTGCTGCTGACACGTCCGTGGTATACAAGGTGCTGCTGACACGTCCGTGGTATACAAGGTGCTGCTGACACGTCCGTGGTATACAAGGTGCTGCTGACACGTCCGTGGTATACAAGGTGCTGCTGACACGTCCGTGGTATACAAGGTGCTGCTGACACGTCTGTGGTATACAAGGTGCTGCTGACACGTCCGTGGTATACAAGGTGCTGCTGACACGTCCGTGGTATACAAGGTGCTGCTGACACGTCCGTGGTATACAAGGTGCTGCTGACACGTCCGTGGTATACAAGGTGCTGCTGACACGTCCGTGGTATACAAGGTGCTGCTGACACGTCCGTGGTATACAAGGTGCTGCTGACACGTCCGTGGTATACAAGGTGCTGCTGACACGTCCGTGGTATACAAGGTGCTGCTGACACGTCCGTGGTATACAAGGTGCTGCTGACACGTCCGTGGTATACAAGGTGCTGCTGACACGTCCGTGGTATACAAGGTGCTGCTGACACGTCCGTGGTATACAAGGTGCTGCTGACACGTCCGTGGTATACAAGGTGCTGCTGACACGTCCGTGGTATACAAGGCGCTGCTGACACGTCTGTGGTATACAAGGTGATGCTGACACGTCCGTGGTATACAAGGTGCTGCTGACACGTCCGTGGTATACAAGGTGCTGCTGACACGTCCGTGGTACACAAGGTGCTGCTGACACGTCCGTGGTATACAAGGTGCTGCTGACACGTCCGTGGTAGACAAGGTGCTGCTGACACGTCCGTGGTATACAAGGTGCTGCTGACACGTCCGTGGTATACAAGGGGCTGCTGACACGTCCGTGGTATACAAGGTGCTGCTGACACGTCCGTGGTATACAAGGTGCTGCTGACACGTCCGTGGTATACAAGGTGCTGCTGACACGTCCGTGGTATACAAGGTGCTGCTGACACGTCCGTGGTATACAAGGTGCTGCTGACACGTCCCTGGTAAACAAGGTGCTGATGACACGTCCGTGGTATACAGGTGCGGCTGACACGTCCGTGGTATACAAGGTGCTGCTGACACGTCCGTGGTATACAAGGTGCTGCTGACACGTCCGTGGTATACAAGGTGCTGCTGACACGTCCGTGGTATACAAGGTGCTGCTGACACGTCCGTGGTATACAAGGTGCTGCTGACACGTCCGTGGTATACAAGGCGCTGCTGACACGTCCGTGGTAGACAAGGTGCTGCTGACACGTACACAAGGTGCGGCTGACACGAGCGTGGTATACCAGGTGCTGCTGACACGTCCGTGGTACACAAGGTGCTGCTGACACGTCCGTGGTATACAAGGTGCTGCTGACACGTCCGTGGTACAAGGTGCTGCTACGTCCGTGGTATACAAGGTGCTGCTGACACGTCCGTGGTATACAAGGTGCTGCTGACACGTCCGTGGTATACAAGGTGCTGCTGACACGTCCGTGGTAGGTGCTGCTGACACGTGGTATACAAGGTGCTGCTGACACGTCCGTGGTATACAAGGTGCTGCTGACACGTCCGTGGTATACAAGGTGCTGCTGACACGTCGTGGTATACAAGGTGTGCTGACACGCGTGGTACACAAGGTGCTGCTGACACGTCCGTGGTATACAAGGTGCTGCTGACACGTCCGTGGTATACAAGGTGCTGCTGACACGTCCGTGGTACACAAGGTGCTGCTGACACGTCCGTGGTATACAAGGTGCTGCTGACACGTCCGTGGTACACAAGGTGCTGCTGACACGTCCGTGGTATACAAGGTGCTGCTGACACGTCCGTGGTATACAAGGTGCTGCTGACACGTCCGTGGTATACAAGGTGCTGCTGACACGTCCGTGGTATACAAGGTGCTGCTGACACGTCCGTGGTATACAAGGTGCTGCTGACACGTCCGTGGTATACAAGGTGCTGCTGACACGTCCGTGGTATACAAGGTGCTGCTGACACGTCCGTGGTATACAAGGTGCTACTGACACGTCCGTGGAGCACAATGTGCTGCTGACACGTCCGTGGAGCACAATGTGCTGCTGACACGTCCGTGGTAGACAAGGTGCTGCTGACACGTCCGTGGTATACAAGGTGCTGCAGACACGTCCGTGGTATACAAGGCTGCTGCTGACACGTCTGTGGTATACAAGGTGCTGCTGACACGTCCGTGGTATACAAGGTGCTGCTGACACGTCCGTGGTATACAAGGTGCTGCTGACACGTCCGTGGTACGTCCGTGGTATACAAGGTGCTGCTGACACGTCCGTGGTATACAAGGTGCTGCTGACACGTCCGTGGTATACAAGGTGCTGCTGACACGTCCGTGGTATACAAGGTGCTGCTGACACGTCCGTGGTATACAAGGTGCTGCTGACACGTCCGTGGTATACAAGGTGCTGCTGACACGTCCGTGGTATACAAGGTGCTGCTGACACGTCCGTGGTATACAAGGTGCTGCTGACACGTCCGTGGTATACAAGGTGCTGCTGACACGTCCGTGGTATACAAGGTGCTGCTGACACGTCCGTGGTATACAAGGTGCTGCTGACACGTCCGTGGTATACAAGGTGCTGCTGACACGTCCGTGGTATACAAGGTGCTGCTGACACGTCCGTGGTATACAAGGTGCTGCTGACACGTCCGTGGTATACAAGGTGCTGCTGACACGTCCGTGGTACACAAGGTGCTGCTGACACGTCCGTGGTATACAAGGTGCTGCTGACACGTCCGTGGTACACAAGGTGCTGCTGACACGTCCGTGGTATACAAGGTGCTGCTGACACGTCCGTGGTATACAAGGTGCTGCTGACACGTCCGTGGTATAAAAGGTGCTGCTGACACGTCCGTGGTATACAAGGTGCTGCTGACACGTCCGTGGTATACAAGGTGCTGCTGACACGTCCGTGGTATACAAGGTGCTGCTGACACGTCCGTGGTATACAAGGTGCTGCTGACACGTCCGTGGTATACAAGGTGCTGCTGACACGTCCGTGGTATACAAGGTGCTGCTGACACGTCCGTGGTATACAAGGTGCTGCTGACACGTCCGTGGTATACAAGGTGCTGCTGACACGTCCGTGGTATACAAGGTGCTGCTGACACGTCCGTGGTATACAAGGTGCTGCTGACACGTCCGTGGTATACAAGGTGCTGCTGACACGTCCGTGGTATACAAGGTGCTGCTGACACGTCCGTGGTATACAAGGTGCTGCTGACACGTCCGTGGTATACAAGGTGCTGCTGACACGTCCGTGGTATACAAGGTGCTGCTGACACGTCCGTGGTATACAAGGTGCTGCTGACACGTACGTGGTATACAAGGTGCTGCTGACACGTCCGTGGTATACAAGGTGCTGCTGACACGTCCGTGGTATACAAGGTGCTGCTGACACGTCCGTAGTATACAAGGTGCTGCTGACACGTCCGTGGTATACAAGGTGCTGCTGACACGTCCGTGGTATACAAGGTGCTGCTGACACGTCCGTGGTATACAAGGTGCTGCTGACACGTCCGTGGTATACAAGGTGCTGCTGACACGTCCGTGGTATACAAGGTGCTGCTGACACGTCCGTTGTATACAAGGTGCTGCTGACACGTCCGTGGTATACAAGGTGCTGCTGACACGTCCGTGGTATACAAGGTGCTGCTGACACGTCCGTGGTATACAAGGTGCTGCTGACACGTCCGTGGTATACAAGGTGCTGCTGACACGTCCGTGGTATACAAGGTGCTGCTGACACGTCCGTGGTATACAAGGTGCTGCTGACACGTCCGTGGTATACAAGGTGCTGCTGACACGTCCGTGGTATACAAGGTGCTGCTGACACGTCCGTGGTATACATGGTGCTGCTGACACGTCCGTGGTATACAAGGTGCTGCTGACACGTCCGTGGTATACAAGGTGCTGCTGACACGTCCGTGATATACAAGGTGCTGCTGACACGTCCGTGGTATACAAGGTGCTGCTGACACGTCCGTGGTAAACAAGGTGCTGCTGACACGTCCGTGGTATACAAGGTGCTGCTGACACGTCCGTGGTATACAAGGTGCTGCTGACACGTCCGTGGTATACAAGGTGCTGCTGACACGTCCGTGGTATACAAGGTGCTGCTGACACGTCCGTGGTATACAAGGTGCTGCTGACACGTCCGTGTTATACAAGGTGCTGCTGACACGTCCGTGGTATACAAGGTGCTGCTGACACGTCCGTGGTATACAAGGTGCTGCTGACACGTCCGTGGTATACAAGGTGCTGCTGACACGTCCGTGGTATACAAGGTGCTGCTGACACGTCCGTGGTATACAAGGTGCTGCTGACACGTCCGTGGTATACAAGGTGCTGCTGACACGTCCGTGGTATACAAGGTGCTGCTGACACGTCTGTGGTATACAAGGTGCTGCTGACACGTCCGTGGTATACAAGGTGCTGCTGACACGTCCGTGGTACACAAGGTGCTGCTGACACGTCCGTGGTATACAAGGTGCTGCTGACACGTCCGTGGTATACAAGGTGCTGCTGACACGTCTGTGGTATACAAGGTGCTGCTGACACGTCCGTGGTATACAAGGTGCTGCTGACACGTCCGTGGTATACAAGGTGCTGCTGACACGTCCGTGGTATACAAGGTGCTGCTGACACGTCTGTGGTATACAAGGTGCTGCTGACACGTCCGTGGTATACAAGGTGCTGCTGACACGTCCGTGGTATACAAGGTGCTGCTGACACGTCCGTGGTATACAAGGTGCTGCTGACACGTCCGTGGTATACAAGGTGCTGCTGACACGTCCGTGGTATACAAGGTGCTGCTGACACGTCCGTGGTATACAAGGTGCTGCTGACACGTCTGTGGTATACAAGGTGCTGCTGACACGTCCGTGGTATACAAGGTGCTGCTGACACGTCCGTGGTATACAAGGTGCTGCTGACACGTCCGTGGTATACAAGGTGCTGCTGACACGTCCGTGGTATACAAGGTGCTGCTGACACGTCCGTGGTATACAAGGTGCTGCTGACACGTCTGTGGTATACAAGGTGCTGCTGACACGTCCGTGGTATACAAGGCTGCTGCTGACACGTCCGTGGTATACAAGGTGCTGCTGACACGTCTGTGGTATACAAGGTGCTGCTGACACGTCCGTGGTATACAAGGTGCTGCTGACACGTCCGTGGTATACAAGGTGCTGCTGACACGTCCGTGGTATACAAGGTGCTGCTGACACGTCCGTGGTATACAAGGTGCTGCTGACACGTCCGTGGTATACAAGGTGCTGCTGACACGTCCGTGGTATACAAGGTGCTGCTGACACGTCCGTGGTATACAAGGTGCTGCTGACACGTCCGTGGTATACAAGGTGCTGCTGACACGTCCGTGGTATACAAGGTGCTGCTGACACGTCCGTGGTATACAAGGTGCTGCTGACACGTCCGTGGTATACAAGGTGCTGCTGACACGTCCGTGGTATACAAGGTGCTGCTGACACGTCCGTGGTATACAAGGTGCTGCTGACACGTCCGTGGTATACAAGGTGCTGCTGACACTTCCGTGGTATACAAGGTGCTGCTGACACGTCCGTGGTATACAAGGTGCTGCTGACACGTCCGTGGTATACAAGGTGCTGCTGACACGTCCGTGGTATACAAGGTGCTGCTGACACGTCTGTGGTATACAAGGTGCTGCTGACACGTCCGTGGTATACTGCTGACACGTCCGTGGTATACAAGGTGCTGCTGACACGTCCGTGGTATACAAGGTGCTGCTGACACGTCTGTGGTATACAAGGTGCTGCTGACACGTCCGTGGTATACAAGGTGCTGCTGACACGTCCGTGGTATACAAGGTGCTGCTGACACGTCCGTGGTATACAAGGTGCTGCTGACACGTCCGTGGTATACAAGGTGCTGCTGACACGTCCGTGGTATACAAGGTGCTGCTGACACGTCCGTGGTATACAAGGTGCTGCTGACACGTCCGTGGTATACAAGGTGCTGCTGACACGTCCGTGGTATACAAGGTGCTGCTGACACGTCCGTGGTATACAAGGTGCTGCTGACACGTCCGTGGTATACAAGGTGCTGCTGACACGTCCGTGGTATACAAGGTGCTGCTGACACGTCCGTGGTATACAAGGTGCTGCTGACACGTCCGTGGTATACAAGGTGCTGCTGACACGTCCGTGGTATACAAGGTGCTGCTGACACGTCCGTGGTACACAAGGTGCTGCTGACACGTCCGTGGTATACAAGGTGCTGCTGACACGTCCGTGGTATACAAGGTGCTGCTGACACGTCCGTGGTATACAAGGTGCTGCTGACACGTCCGTGGTATACAAGGTGCTGCTGACACGTCCGTGGTATACAAGGTGCTGCTGACACGTCCGTGGTATACAAGGTGCTGCTGACACGTCCGTGGTATACAAGGTGCTGCTGACACGTCCGTGGTATACAAGGTGCTGCTGACACGTCCGTGGTATACAAGGTGCTGCTGACACGTCCGTGGTATACAAGGTGCTGCTGACACGTCCGTGGTATACAAGGTGCTGCTGACACGTCCGTGGTATACAAGGAGCTGCTGACACGTCCGTGGTATACAAGGTGCTGCTGACACGTCCGTGGTATACAAGGTGCTGCTGACACGTCCGTGGTATACAAGGTGCTGCTGACACGTCCGTGGTATACAAGGTGCTGCTGACACGTCCGTGGTATACAAGGTGCTGCTGACACGTCCGTGGTATACAAGGTGCTGCTGACACGTCCGTGGTATACAAGGTGCTGCTGACACGTCCGTGGTATACAAGGTGCTGCTGACACGTCCGTGGTATACAAGGTGCTGCTGACACGTCCGTGGTATACAAGGTGCTGCTGACACGTCCGTGGTACACAAGGTGCTGCTGACACGTCCGTGGTATACAAGGTGCTGCTGACACGTCCGTGGTATACAAGGTGCTGCTGACACGTCCGTGGTATACAAGGTGCTGCTGACACGTCCGTGGTACACAAGGTGCTGCTGACACGTCCGTGGTATACAAGGTGCTGCTGACACGTCCGTGGTATACAAGGTGCTGCTGACACGTCCGTGGTATACAAGGTGCTGCTGACACGTCCGTGGTATACAAGGTGCTGCTGACACGTCCGTGGTATACAAGGTGCTGCTGACACGTCCGTGGTATACAAGGTGCTGCTGACACGTCCTTGGTATACAAGGTGCTGCTGACACGTCCGTGGTACACAAGGTGCTGCTGACACGTCCGTGGTATACAAGGTGCTGCTGACACGTCCGTGGTACACAAGGTGCTGCTGACACGTCCGTGGTATACAAGGTGCTGCTGACACGTCCGTGGTATACAAGGTGCTGCTGACACGTCCGTGGTATAAAAGATGCTGCTGACACGTCCGTGGTACACAAGGTGCTGCTGAGACGTCCGTGGTATACAAGGTGCTGCTGACACGTCCGTGGTATACAAGGTGCTGCTGACACGTCCGTGGTATACAAGGTGCTGCTGACACGTCCGTGGTATACAAGGTGCTGCTGACACGTCCGTGGTATACAAGGTGCTGCTGACACGTCCGTGGTATACAAGGTGCTGCTGACACGTCCGTGGTACACAAGGTGCTGCTGACACGTCCGTGGTATACAAGGTGCTGCTGACAAGTCCTTGGTATACAAGGTGCTGCTGACACGTCCGTGGTACACAAGGTGCTGCTGACACGTCCGTGGTATACAAGGTGCTGCTGACACGTCCGTGGTACACAAGGTGCTGCTGACACGTCCGTGGTATACAAGGTGCTGCTGACACGTCCGTGGTATACAAGGTGCTGCTGACACGTCCGTGGTATAAAAGATACTGCTGACACGTCCGTGGTACACAAGGTGCTGCTGACACGTCCGTGGTATACAAGGCGCTGCTGACACGTCCGTGGTATACAAATCGCTCCTGACACGTCCGTGGTACACAAGGTGCTGCTGACACGTCCGTGGTATACAAGGTGCTACTGACACGTCCGTGGAGCACAATGTGCTGCTGACACGTCCGTGGAGCACAATGTGCTGCTGACACGTCCGTGGTACACAAGGTGCTGCTCACACGTCCGTGGTACACAAGGTGCTGCTGACACGTCCATGGTATACAAGGTGCTGTTGACACGTCCGTGGTATACAAGGCGCTGCTGACACGTCCGTGGTACACAAGGTGCTGCTGACACGTCCGTGGTATACAAGGTGCTGCTGACACGTCCGTGGTATACAAGATGCTGCTGACACGTCCGTAGTATACAAGGTGCTGCTGACACGTCCGTGGTATTCAAGGTGCTGCTGACACGTCCGTGGTATACAAGATGAAGCTGACACGTCCGTGGTACACAAGGTGCTGCTGACACGTCCGTGGTATACAAGGTGCTGCTGACACGTCCGTGGTATACAAGGTGCTGCCGACACGTCCGTGGTATACTAGGTGCTGCTGACACATCCGTGGTATACAGGGTGCTGCTGACACGTCCGTGGTATACAAGGTGCTGCTGACACGTCCGTGGTATACAAGGTACTGCTGACACGTCCGTGGTATACAAGGTGCTGCTGACACGTCCGTGGTATACAAGATGCTGCTGACAAGTCCGTGGTATACAAGGTGCTGCTGACACGTCCGTGGTATACAAGGTGTTGCTGACACGTCCGTGGTATAAAAGATGCTGCTGACACTTCCGTGGTATACAAGATGCTGTTGACACGTCCGTGGTATACAAGGTGCTGCTGACACGTCCGTGGTATACAAGGTGCTGCTGACACGTCCGTGGTATACAAGGTGCTGCTGACACGTCCGTGGTATACAAGGTGCTGCTGACACGTCCGTGGTATACAAGATGCTGCTGACACGTCCGTGGTATACAAGGTGCTGCTGACACGTCCGTGGTATACAAGGTGCTGCTGACACGTCCGTGGTATACAAGGTGCTGCTGACACGTCCGTGGTATACAAGGTGCTGCTGACACGTCCGTGGTATACAAGGTGCTGCTGACACGTCCGTGGTATACAAGGTGCTGCTGACACGTCCGTGGTATACAAGGTGCTGCTGACACGTCCGTGGTATACAAGGTGCTGCTGACACGTCCGTGGTATACAAGGTGCTGCTGACACGTCCGTGGTATACAAGGTGCTGCTGACACGTCCGTGGTATACAAGGTGCTGCTGACACGTCCGTGGTATACAAGGTGCTGCTGACACGTCCGTGGTATACAAGGTGCTGCTGACACGTCCGTGGTATACAAGGTGCTGCTGACACGTCCGTGGTATACAAGGTGCTGCTGACACGTCCGTGGTATACAAGGTGCTGCTGACACGTCCGTGGTATACAAGGTGCTGCTGACACGTCCGTGGTATACAAGGTGCTGCTGACACGTCCGTGGTATACAAGGTGCTGCTGACACGTCCGTGGTATACAAGGTGCTGCTGACACGTCCGTGGTATACAAGGTGCTGCTGACACGTCTGTGGTATACAAGGTGCTGCTGACACGTCCGTGGTATACAAGGTGCTGCTGACACGTCTGTGGTATACGCTGCTGACACGTCCGTGGTATACAACAACGTCCGTGCTGCTGACACGTCCGTGGTATACAAGGTGCTGCTGACACGTCCGTGGTATACAAGGTGCTGCTGACACGTCCGTGGTATACAAGGTGCTGCTGACACGTCCGTGGTATACAAGGTGCTGCTGACACGTCCGTGGTATACAAGGTGCTGCTGACACGTCCGTGGTATACAAGGTGCTGCTGACACGTCCGTGGTATACAAGGTGCTGCTGACACGTCTGTGGTATACAAGGTGCTGCTGACACGTCCGTGGTATACAAGGTGCTGCTGACACGTCTGTGGTATACAAGGTGCTGCTGACACGTCCGTGGTATACAAGGTGCTGCTGACACGTCCGTGGTATACAAGGTGCTGCTGACACGTCCGTGGTATACAAGGTGCTGCTGACACGTCCGTGGTATACAAGGTGCTGCTGACACGTCCGTGGTATACAAGGTTCTGCTGACACGTCCGTGGTATACAAGGTGCTGCTGACACGTCCTGTGGTATACAAGGTGCTGCTGACACGTCCGTGGTATACAAGGTGCTGCTGACACGTCCGTGGTATACAAGGTGCTGCTGACACGTCCGTGGTATACAAGGTGCTGCTGACACGTCCGTGGTATACAAGGTGCTGCTGACACGTCCGTGGTATACAAGGTGCTGCTGACACGTCCGTGGTATACAAGGTGCTGCTGACACGTCCGTGGTATACAAGGTGCTGCTGACACGTCCGTGGTATACAAGGTGCTGCTGACACGTCCGTGGTATACAAGGTGCTGCTGACACGTCCGTGGTATACAAGGTGCTGCTGACACGTCCGTGGTATACAAGGTGCTGCTGACACGTCCGTGGTATACAAGGTGCTGCTGACACGTCCGTGGTATACAAGGTGCTGCTGACACGTCCGTGGTATACAAGGTGCTGCTGACACGTCCGTGGTATACAAGGTGCTGCTGACACGTCCGTGGTATACAAGGTGCTGCTGACACGTCCGTGGTATACAAGGTGCTGCTGACACGTCCGTGGTATACAAGGTGCTGCTGACACGTCCGTGGTATACAAGGTGCTGCTGACACGTCCGTGGTATACAAGGTGCTGCTGACACGTCCGTGGTATACAAGGTGCTGCTGACACGTCCGTGGTATACAAGGTGCTGCTGACACGTCCGTGGTATACAAGGTGCTGCTGACACGTCTGTGGTATACAAGGTGCTGCTGACACGTCCGTGGTATACAAGGTGCTGCTGACACGTCCGTGGTATACAAGGTGCTGCTGACACGTCCGTGGTATACAAGGTGCTGCTGACACGTCCGTGGTATACAAGGTGCTGCTGACACGTCCGTGGTATACAAGGTGCTGCTGACACGTCCGTGGTACACAAGGTGCTGCTGACACGTCCGTGGTATACAAGGTGCTGCTGACACGTCCGTGGTATACAAGGTGCTGCTGACACGTCCGTGGTATACAAGGTGCTGCTGACACGTCCGTGGTATACAAGGTGCTGCTGACACGTCCGTGGTATACAAGGTGCTGCTGACACGTCCGTGGTATACAAGGTGCTGCTGACACGTCCGTGGTATACAAGGTGCTGCTGACACGTCCGTGGTATACAAGGTGCTGCTGACACGTCCGTGGTATACAAGGTGCTGCTGACACGTCCGTGGTATACAAGGTGCTGCTGACACGTCCGTGGTATACAAGGTGTTGCTGACACGTCCGTGGTATACAAGGTGCTGCTGACACGTCCGTGGTATACAAGGTGCTGCTGACACGTCCGTGGTATACAAGGTGCTGCTGACACGTCCGTGGTATACAAGGTGCTGCTGACACGTCCGTGGTATACAAGGTGCTGCTGACACGTCCGTGGTATACAAGGTGCTGCTGACACGTCCGTGGTATACAAGGTGCTGCTGACACGTCCGTGGTATACAAGGTGCTGCTGACACGTCCGTGGTATACAAGGTGCTGCTGACACGTCCGTGGTATACAAGGTGCTGCTGACACGTCCGTGGTATACAAGGTGCTGCTGACACGTCCGTGGTATACAAGGTGCTGCTGACACGTCCGTGGTATACAAGGTGCTGCTGACACGTCCGTGGTATACAAGGTGCTGCTGACACGTCCGTGGTATACAAGGTGCTGCTGACACGTCCGTGGTATACAAGGTGCTGCTGACACGTCCGTGGTATACAAGGTGCTGCTGACACGTCCGTGGTATACAAGGTGCTGCTGACACGTCCGTGGTATACAAGGTGCTGCTGACACGTCCGTGGTATACAAGGTGCTGCTGACACGTCCGTGGTATACAAGGTGCTGCTGACACGTCCGTGGTATACAAGGTGCTGCTGACACGTCCGTGGTATACAAGGTGCTGCTGACACGTCCGTGGTATACAAGGTGCTGCTGACACGTCCGTGGTATACAAGGTGCTCCTGACACGTCCGTGGTATACAAGGTGCTGCTGACACGTCCGTGGTACACAAGGTGCTGCTGACACGTCCGTGGTATACAAGGTGCTGCTGACACGTCCGTGGTATACAAGGTGCTGCTGACACGTCCGTGGTATACAAGGTGCTGCTGACACGTCCGTGGTATACAAGGTGCTGCTGACACGTCCGTGGTACACAAGGTGCTGCTGACACGTCCGTGGTATACAAGGTGCTGCTGACACGTCCGTGGTATACAAGGTGCTGCTGACACGTCCGTGGTATACAAGGTGCTGCTGACACGTCCGTGGTATACAAGGTGCTGCTGACACGTCCGTGGTATACAAGGTGCTGCTGACACGTCCGTGGTATACAAGGTGCTGCTGACACGTCCGTGGTATACAAGGTGCTGCTGACACGTCCGTGGTATACAAGGTGCTGCTGACACGTCCGTGGTATACAAGGTGCTGCTGACACGTCCGTGGTATACAAGGTGCTGCTGACACGTCCGTGGTATACAAGGTGCTGCTGACACGTCCGTGGTATACAAGGTGCTGCTGACACGTCCTTGGTATACAAGGTGCTGCTGACACGTCCGTGGTACACAAGGTGCTGCTGACACGTCCGTGGTATACAAGGTGCTGCTGACACGTCCGTGGTACACAAGGTGCTGCTGACACGTCCGTGGTATACAAGGTGCTGCTGACACGTCCGTGGTATACAAGGTGCTGCTGACACGTCCGTGGTATAAAAGATGCTGCTGACACGTCCGTGGTACACAAGGTGCTGCTGAGACGTCCGTGGTATACAAGGTGCTGCTGACACGTCCGTGGTATACAAGGTGCTGCTGACACGTCCGTGGTATACAAGGTGCTGCTGACACGTCCGTGGTATACAAGGTGCTGCTGACACGTCCGTGGTATACAAGGTGCTGCTGACACGTCCGTGGTATACAAGGTGCTGCTGACACGTCCGTGGTACACAAGGTGCTGCTGACACGTCCGTGGTATACAAGGTGCTGCTGACACGTCCTTGGTATACAAGGTGCTGCTGACACGTCCGTGGTACACAAGGTGCTGCTGACACGTCCGTGGTATACAAGGTGCTGCTGACACGTCCGTGGTATACAAGGTGCTGCTGACACGTCCGTGGTATACAAGGTGCTGCTGACACGTCCGTGGTATACAAGGTGCTGCTGACACGTCCGTGGTACACAAGGTGCTGCTGACACGTCCGTGGTATAAAAGATACTGCTGACACGTCCGTGGTACACAAGGTGCTGCTGACACGTCCGTGGTATACAAGGCGCTGCTGACACGTCCGTGGTATACAAATCGCTCCTGACACGTCCGTGGTACACAAGGTGCTGCTGACACGTCCGTGGTATACAAGGTGCTACTGACACGTCCGTGGAGCACAATGTGCTGCTGACACGTCCGTGGAGCACAATGTGCTGCTGACACGTCCGTGGTACACAAGGTGCTGCTCACACGTCCGTGGTACACAAGGTGCTGCTGACACGTCCATGGTATACAAGGTGCTGTTGACACGTCCGTGGTATACAAGGCGCTGCTGACACGTCCGTGGTAGACAAGGTGCTGCTGACACGTCCGTGGTATACAAGGTGCTGCTGACACGTCCGTGGTATACAAGATGCTGCTGACACGTCCGTAGTATACAAGGTGCTGCTGACACGTCCGTGGTATTCAAGGTGCTGCTGACACGTCCGTGGTATACAAGATGAAGCTGACACGTCCGTGGTACACAAGGTGCTGCTGACACGTCCGTGGTATACAAGGTGCTGCTGACACGTCCGTGGTATACAAGGTGCTGCCGACACGTCCGTGGTATACTAGGTGCTGCTGACACGTCCGTGGTATACAGGGTGCTGCTGACACGTCCGTGGTATACAAGGTGCTGCTGACACGTCCGTGGTATACAAGGTACTGCTGACACGTCCGTGGTATACAAGGTGCTGCTGACACGTCCGTGGTATACAAGATGCTGCTGACAAGTCCGTGGTATACAAGGTGCTGCTGACACGTCCGTGGTATACAAGGTGCTGCTGACACGTCCGTGGTATAAAAGATGCTGCTGACACTTCCGTGGTATACAAGATGCTGTTGACACGTCCGTGGTATACAAGGTGCTGCTGACACGTCCGTGGTACACAAGGTGCTGCTGACACGTCCGTGGTATACAAGGTGCTGCTGACACGTCCGTGGTATACAAGGTGTTGCTGACACGTCCGTGGTATACAAGATGCTGCTGACACGTCCGTGGTATACAAGATGCTGCTGACACGTCCGTGGTATACAAGGTGCTGCTGACACGTCCGTGGTGCACAAGGTGCTGCTGACACGTCCGTGGTATACAAGGTGCTGCTGACACGTCCGTGGTATACAAGGTGCTGCTGACACGTCCGTGGTGCACAAGGTGCTGCTGACACGTCCGTGGTATACAAGGTGCTGCTGACACGTCCGTGGTATACTAGGTGCTGCTGACACGTCCGTGGTATACAAGGTGCTGCTGACACGTCCGTGGTATACAAGGTGCTCCTAACACGTCCTTGGTATACAAGGTGCTGCTGACACGTCCGTGGTACACAAGGTGCTGCTGACACGTCCGTGGTATACAAGGTGCTGCTGACACGTCCGTGGTATACAAGGTGCTGCTGACACGTCCGTGGTATACAAGGTGCTGCTGACACGTCCGTGGTATACAAGGTGCTGCTGACACGTCCGTGGTATACAAGGTGCTGCTGACACGTCCGTGGTATACAAGGTGCTGCTGACACGTCCGTGGTACACAAGGTGCTGCTGACACGTCCGTGGTATACAAGGTGCTGCTGACACGTCCGTGGTATACAAGGTGCTGCTGACACGTCCGTGGTATAAAAGATGCTGCTGACACGTCCGTGGTAGACAAGGTGCTGCTGACACGTCCGTGGTATACAAGGTGCTGCTGACACGTCCGTGGTATACAAGGTGCTGCTGACACGTCCGTGGTATACAAGGTGCTGCTGACACGTCCGTGGTATACAAGGTGCTGCTGACACGTCCGTGGTATACAAGGTGCTGCTGACACGTCCGTGGTATACAAGGTGCTGCTGACACGTCCGTGGTATACAAGGTGCTGCTGACACGTCCGTGGTATACAAGGTGCTGCTGACACGTCCGTGGTATACAAGGTGCTGCTGACACGTCCGTGGTACACAAGGTGCTGCTGACACGTCCGTGGTATACAAGGTGCTGCTGACACGTCCGTGGTATACAAGGTGCTGCTGACACGTCCGTGGTATACAAGGTGCTGCTGACACGTCCGTGGTATACAAGGTGCTGCTGACACGTCCGTGGTATACAAGGTGCTGCTGACACGTCCGTGGTATACAAGGTGCTGCTGACACGTCCGTGGTACACAAGGTGCTGCTGACACGTCCGTGGTATACAAGGTGCTGCTGACAAGTCCTTGGTATACAAGGTGCTGCTGACACGTCCGTGGTACACAAGGTGCTGCTGACACGTCCGTGGTATACAAGGTGCTGCTGACACGTCCGTGGTACACAAGGTGCTGCTGACACGTCCGTGGTATACAAGGTGCTGCTGACACGTCCGTGGTATACAAGGTGCTGCTGACACGTCCGTGGTACACAAGGTGCTGCTGACACGTCCGTGGTATAAAAGATACTGCTGACACGTCCGTGGTACACAAGGTGCTGCTGACACGTCCGTGGTATACAAGGCGCTGCTGACACGTCCGTGGTATACAAATCGCTCCTGACACGTCCGTGGTACACAAGGTGCTGCTGACACGTCCGTGGTATACAAGGTGCTACTGACACGTCCGTGGAGCACAATGTGCTGCTGACACGTCCGTGGAGCACAATGTGCTGCTGACACGTCCGTGGTACACAAGGTGCTGCTCACACGTCCGTGGTACACAAGGTGCTGCTGACACGTCCATGGTATACAAGGTGCTGTTGACACGTCCGTGGTATACAAGGCGCTGCTGACACGTCCGTGGTAGACAAGGTGCTGCTGACACGTCCGTGGTATACAAGGTGCTGCTGACACGTCCGTGGTATACAAGATGCTGCTGACACGTCCGTAGTATACAAGGTGCTGCTGACACGTCCGTGGTATTCAAGGTGCTGCTGACACGTCCGTGGTATACAAGATGCTGCTGACACGTCCGTGGTACACAAGGTGCTGCTGACACGTCCGTGGTATACAAGGTGCTGCTGACACGTCCGTGGTATACAAGGTGCTGCTGACACGTCCGTGGTATACAAGGTGCTGCTGACACGTCCGTGGTATACAAGGTACTGCTGACACGTCCGTGGTATACAAGGTGCTGCTGACACGTCCGTGGTATACAAGATGCTGCTGACAAGTCCGTGGTATACAAGGTGCTGCTGACACGTCCGTGGTATACAAGGTGCTGCTGACACGTCCGTGGTATAAAAGATGCTGCTGACACTTCCGTGGTATACAAGATGCTGTTGACACGTCCGTGGTATACAAGGTGCTGCTGACACGTCCGTGGTACACAAGGTGCTGCTGACACGTCCGTGGTATACAAGGTGCTGCTGACACGTCCGTGGTATACAAGGTGTTGCTGACACGTCCGTGGTATACAAGATGCTGCTGACACGTCCGTGGTATACAAGATGCTGCTGACACGTCCGTGGTATACAAGGTGCTGCTGACACGTCCGTGGTATACAAGGTGCTGCTGACACGTCCGTGGTATACAAGGTGCTGCTGACACGTCCGTGGTATACAAGGTGCTGCTGACACGTCCGTGGTATACAAGGTGCTGCTGACACGTCCGTGGTATACAAGGTGCTGCTGACACGTCCGTGGTATACAAGGTGCTGCTGACACGTCCGTGGTATACAAGGTGCTGCTGACACGTCCGTGGTATACAAGGTGCTGCTGACACGTCCGTGGTATACAAGGTGCTGCTGACACGTCCGTGGTATACAAGGTGCTGCTGACACGTCCGTGGTATACAAGGTGCTGCTGACACGTCCGTGGTATACAAGGTGCTGCTGACACGTCCGTGGTATACAAGGTGCTGCTGACACGTCCGTGGTACACAAGGTGCTGCTGACACGTCCGTGGTATACAAGGTGCTGCTGACACGTCCGTGGTATACAACGTCCGTGGTGCTGCTGACACGTCCGTGGTATACAAGGTGCTGCTGACACGTCCGTGGTATACAAGGTGCTGCTGACACGTCCGTGGTGCACAAGGTGCTGCTGACACGTCCGTGGTATACAAGGTGCTGCTGACACGTCCGTGGTATACAAGGTGCTGCTGACACGTCCGTGGTATACAAGATGCTGCTGACACGTCCGTGGTATACAAGGTGCTGCTGACACATCCGTGGTATACAGGGTGCTGCTGACACGTCCGTGGTATACAAGGTGCTGCTGACACGTCCGTGGTATACAAGGTGCTGCTGACACGTCCGTGGTATACAAGGTGCTGCTGACACGTCCGTGGTATACAAGGTGCTGCTGACACGTCCGTGGTATACAAGGTGCTGCTGACACGTCCGTGGTATACAAGGTGCTGCTGACACGTCCGTGGTATACAAGGTGCTGCTGACACGTCCGTGGTATACAAGGTGCTGCTGACACGTCCGTGGTATACAAGGTGCTGCTGACACGTCCGTGGTATACAAGGTGCTGCTGACACGTCCGTGGTATACAAGGTGCTGCTGACACGTCCGTGGTATACAAGGTGCTGCTGACACGTCCGTGGTATACAAGGTGCTGCTGACACGTCCGTGGTATACAAGGTGCTGCTGACACGTCCGTGGTATACAAGGTGCTGCTGACACGTCCGTGGTATACAAGGTGCTGCTGACACGTCCGTGGTACACAAGGTGCTGCTGACACGTCCGTGGTATACAAGGTGCTGCTGACACGTCCGTGGTATACAAGGTGCTGCTGACACGTCCGTGGTATACAAGGTGCTGCTGACACGTCCGTGGTACACAAGGTGCTGCTGACACGTCCGTGGTATACAAGGTGCTGCTGACACGTCCGTGGTATACAAGGTGCTGCTGACACGTCCGTGGTATACAAGGTGCTGCTGACACGTCCGTGGTATACAAGGTGCTGCTGACACGTCCGTGGTACACAAGATGCTGCTGACACGTCCGTGGTATACAAGGTGCTGCTGACACGTCCGTGGTACACAAGATGCTGCTGACACGTCCGTGGTACACAAGATGCTGCTGACACGTCCGTTCTGTGCATGAAATTTCTAGCTGAAAAATTTTAGCTCTGCTGCTCACAGACATTGTTGCTCACAGATATTGTTTGTAGCTCACAGATATTGTTTGTTGCCCACAGATATTGTTTGTTGCTCACAGCTATTGTTTGTTGCTCACAGATATTGTTTGTTGCTCACAGATATTGTTTGTTGCTCACAGATATTGTTTGTTGCTCACATCTATTGTTTGTTGCTCACAGCTATTGTTTGTTGCTCACAGCTATTGTTTGTTGCTCACAGCTATTGTTTGTTGCTCACAGCTATTGTTTGTTGCTCACAGCTATTGTTTGTTGCTCACAGATATTGTTTGTTGCTCACAGATATTGTTTGTTGCTCACAGCTATTGTTTGTTGCTCACAGATATTGTTTGTTGCTCACAGCTATTGTTTGTTGCTCACAGCTATTGTTTGTTGCTCACAGATATTGTTTGTTGCTCACAGATATTGTTTGTTGCTCACAGCTATTGTTTGTTGCTCACAGCTATTGTTTGTTGCTCACAGATATTGTTTGTTGCTCACAGATATTGTTTGTTGCTCACAGCTATTGTTTGTTGCTCACAGATATTGTTTGTTGCTCACAGATATTGTTTGTTGCTCACAGCTATTGTTTGTTGCTCACAGATATTGTTTGTTGCTCACAGATATTGTTTGTTGCTCACAGGTATTGTATGTAGCTCACATATATTGTTTGTTGCTCACAGATATTGTTTGTTGCTCACAGATATTGTTTGTTGCTCACAGCTATTGTTTGTTGCTCACAGATATTGTTTGTTGCTCACAGATATTGTTTGTTGCTCACAGATATTGTTTGTTGCTCACAGCTATTGTTTGTTGCTCACAGATATTGTTTGTTGCTCACAGATATTGTTTGTTGCTCACAGCTATTGTTTGTTGCTCACAGATATTGTTTGTTGCTCACAGATATTGTTTGTTGCTCACAGATATTGTTTGCTGCTCACAGATATTGTTTGTTGCTCACAGCTATTGTTTGTTGCTCACAGATATTGTTTGTTGCTCACAGGTATTGTTTGTTGCTCACAGATATTGTTGCTCACAGACATTGTTTGCTGCTCACAGACATTGTTTGCTGCTCACAGATATTGTTTGCTGCTCACAGATATTTTTTGCTGCTCACAGACATTGTTTGCTGCTCACAGACATTGTCTCTCACAGATATTGTTCGTTGCTCACATACATTGTTTGCTGCTCACAGCTATTGTTTGTTGCTCACAGATATTGTTTGTTGCTCACAGATATTGTTTGTTGCTCACAGCTATTGTTTGTTGCTCACAGAAATTGTTTGTTGCTCACAGATATTGTTTGTTGCTCACAGGTATTGTATGTAGCTCACAGATATTGTTTGTTGCTCACAGATATTGTTTGTTGCTCACAGATATTGTTTGTTGCTCACAGATATTGTTTGTTGCTCACAGATATTGTTTGTTGCTCACAGATATTGTTTGTTGCTCACAGATATTGTTTGTTGCTCACAGATATTGTTCGTTGCTCACAGATATTGTTTGTTGCTCACAGATATTGTTTGTTGCTCACAGATATTGTTTGTTGCTCACAGATATTGTTTGTTGCTCACAGCTATTGTTTGTTGCTCACAGATATTGCTTGTTGCTCACAGATATTGTTTGTTGCTCACAGATATTGTTTGTTGCTCACAGCTATTGTTTGTTGCTCACAGATATTGTTTGTTGCTCACAGGTATTGTATGTAGCTCACAGATATTGTTTATTGCTCACAGATATTGCTGCTCACAGACATTGTTTGCTGCTCACAGACATTGTCTCTCACAGATATTGTTCGTTGCTCACATACATTGTTTGCTGCTCACAGACATTGTTGCTAACAGATATTATTTGCTGCTCACAGACATTGTTGCTCACACACATTGTTTGCTGCTTACAGACAGTGTTTGTTGCTCACAGACATTGTTTGCTGCTCACAAATATTGTTTGCTGCTCACAGACATTGTTTGCTGCTCATAGATATTGTTTGCTGCTCACAGGCATTGTTGCTCATAGATATTGTTTGCTGCTCATAGATATTGTTTGCTGCTCACAGGCATTGTTGCTCACAGATATTGTTTGCTGCTCACAGACATTGTTCCTCACATACATTGTTTGCTGCTCACAGATATTGTTTGCTGCTCACAGACATTGTTGCTCACATACATTGTTTGCTGCTCACAGATATTGTTTGCTGCTCATAGACATTGTTTGCTGCTCACAGATATTGTTTGCTGCTCACAGACATTGTTGCTCACAGACATTGTTTTCTGCTCACAGACATTGCTGTTCACATAAGAACACAAGAATATAAGAAAGAAGGAACACTGCAGAAGGCCTACTGGCCCATGCGAGGCAGGTCCAAGCCTCCTACCGGCTTAAGCCAATGCCCCAACCTAGGCAGGGCAGGTCACATTCACTTAACGAAGGAACACGACAACTGACCTAGTAACACAAGCTAGTCAGGTCCAACTCACACCCACCCACACCAACTCATGCATTTATCTAACCTATTTTGAAAACTACACAACGTTTTAGCCCGAATAACTGTACTCGGGAGTTTGTTCCACTCATCCACAACTCTATTACCAAACCAGTGCTTTCTTATATCCTTCCTGAATCTGAATTTTTCCAACTTAAAACCATTGCTACGAGTCCTGTCTAGGCTAGATATTTTCAGCACGTTATTGACATCCCCTTTATTTATTCCTGTCTTCCATTTATACACCTCAATCATATCCCCTCTAATTCTACGCCTTTCTAGAGAGTGCAGATTCAGGGACCTCAGTCTATCCTCATAGGGAAGATTTCTGATACATGGGATCAACTTTGTCATCCTCCTTTGTATGTTTTCCAGAGCATTTATATCCATTCTATAATACGGTGACCAAAACTGTGCAGCATAATCTAAATGAGGTCTAACCAAGGATATATAGAGTTGAAGAACAACCTGAGGACTCCTATTATTTATGCTTCTTGATATGAAGCCAAGGATTCTGTTAGCTTTATTGCGAACACTTATGCACTGTTGTCTTGGTTTCAGATTACTGCTAACCAGGACACCTAAATCTTTTTCGCAATCCGTAATATTAAGATCGACATTATTTAGTTTATATGTGGTATGGTTATTTTCCTGTCCAACATTTAGAACTTTGCATTTGTCTATATTAAACTGCATCTGCCACTTCTCCGACCATTGCATCAGTCTATTCAAATCTTCCTGGAGTGCTCTACTGTCTTCGTCAGAATGAATTCGACGGCCTATTTTGGTGTCATCGGCAAACTTGCTTATACCCTCATCAATGTCGTTTGTGTAGAACTGTAGATTGTGAACAGCAGGGGGCCCAAGACTGACTCCTGTGGATCACCGCTCGTGACGCTTCCCCACTCTGATTTCTCCCCATTTATGCAAACTCTCTGCTGCCTATTTGTCAACCATGCCTCTATCCAGAAAAAAATTTCTCCTATTCCATGTGCCTTAATTTTCCTCAATAGTCTCTGATGTGGGACCCTGCCAAAAGCCTTACTGAAGTCCATATACACAATATCATATTCATTACCATGATCTACCTCCTCAAACACCTTAGTGAAAAAAAAGTTAATAAATTCGTAAGGCAGGAACGCCCTTTTGTAAAACCATGCTGAGATTCGTTGATTAATTTATGCTTCTCAATGTGGCTACGAACTGCCTCGGCAATTACTGATTCCATAAATTTTCCCACTATGGAGGTTAGGCTTATTGGTCTATAGTTCGAAGCTAAGGACCTGTCACCTGCTTTGAAAATAGGTATCACATTTGCCATTTTCCACTTATCTGGCACCATGCCAGTCTGTAGCGATATACTGAAAAGATTAGCCAGATGTTTACTAAGCTCCTCTTTACATTCCTTTAGAACCCTTGCATACAGTCCATCAGGGCCTGGGGATTTGTTAGGTTTTAATTTATCAATTTGCCTAAGAACCATGTCACTTGTGACCCTAATCGTGCATAGTTTATTATCATCCTGTTCTACATAATTTATTATTTCTGGAATATCGCTAGTATCTTCCTGAGTAAAAACTGAGAGGAAGTATGTGTTAAAAATTCTACACATTTCCTTATCACTGTCAGTGAGCTGACCCGAGTAACTTTTGAGTGGGCCTATCTTGTCCCTGATCTTACTCCTGTATACCTGAAAGAATCCTTTTGGGTTAGTCTTCGATTCTCTTGCAACTTTAACCTCATAATCTCTTTTTGCTTCTCTTATTCCCTTTTTTATTTCTCTCTTTAACTGAATATATTTATTTCTTAACTGCACCTCTCCTCTTTTGATTTGCCTATATATGCCTCTCTTTAGACCAGTGAGATGTTTTAATCTATTGTTCATCCATTTAGGATCATTTTTGCTTGATCTGATTTCCTTATTTGGAACGTAAGTTGTCTGAGCAGCTAGAACTATGCTCTGGAAAATGTCATATCGGCAATCATCACCACCTACCTGACCCATAGTCAGGGACAGAGACTTGATTGCCATTATTAGGGGAATTCCATGATATATTAAAACTGAGTGATTTGTGATCTCTTTCCCCGAGCTCATCAATAACCTCAAGATTATTAATTAGCGTTTCCCTGCTGGCAAGAACCAAGTCAAGCAGGTTATTTCCTCTAGTTGGCTCTGTCACAAACTGCTTTAAAAAACAATCCTGAATCGTATCAAGAAAGTCACTTGATTCTAAATTTCCTGTCAAATTGCTCCAGTAAATCTGTCTATAGTTAAAATCTCCCATTATCACAACATTTTCGTATGTAGAGGCCTTACGAATTTCATCCCATAGAAGTTTACCGCACTCCCTATCAAGATTTGGGGCCCTGTAAATCACATCCAAAATTAGTTTTTCACGGCCCTCGAGAAGCTGTAACCAAACAGATTCAGTGGCTGACGCTTCTAATTTTAAACCATGTCTAACACAACACTTTAAATTGTCTCTGACGTACATCGCTACTCCACCACCCTTCCTGTTGACCCTATCAGTGTGGAATAATTTATAGCCTTGTATGTGACATTCAGAAAGCATCTCTCTATCTTTCAGATTGAGCCAGGTCTCTGTTATAGCAATGATATCTATGTTTCCTGCACTTGCAATTAATCTTAGCTCATCTATCTTATTTCTTACACTCCTGCTATAAGTATAGTAAACCTTAAGGGTGCTAGTCGCTTGCTGCCCTCTGCTGGTCTTCTTTTCTCTTGTTTCGGTTTGTTGTTGAATATTTTTTATTTTTTGGATTCACGTTTGAGATTGTCAGAAAAGACCACAAAGGCACAAAACCGTGACTGGAACAATACACAAATAATCCGCACATACGAGAGAGGAGTTGACCACGACGTTTCGGTCCAACTTGAACAATTTACAAAGTGATTTTGTAAATGAAAGTTAAGACACATGTGCAACATCTGGGTATCTTTATTGTAGACGTTTCGCCATCCAGTGGCTTTATCAATACAGATTCTAGGACATAACTTGAAGACAGGAGAACTATATACAAAGGATGAAGTAATCAGTCCCTCAGCCTTGGAGTTAGTGTTTATAGCATCATGGTGGAGGAGAATCTGGAGCAAGAAGGCAAGAAGACTGGCGGTTATATAGGCGTCAGTGGGTAGGGACGTGTAGCAGACGAGAGCGTAGTCACTGGTAGGTGGGATTTCCCAGTGGAAGTAGGTCCTACCCAAGGGGATGGGTTAGTTGTAGCAGCCGTGAAGAAGGTCTTGTAGATGTCCTCTGAACCAAGATTCCATCATGTTGCTGTGTCTGACAAGTTGTCCAAGAAAGGTATAAAATACCGACAATATAAAACTTCCATTTTGTCGGTATTTTATACCTTTCTTGCATGGCTTTGTAAATGATCCTAGTCTGACCGAAACGTCGTCGTAAACTTGTCTCTCTGTCTCTCTCTCTCTCTCTCTCTCTCTCTGCATGTGCGGGTTATCAGTATATTGAGATTATTATATTCACAACGCCTTATTTTGCATTTATCAACATTAAAAAATCATTCTCCACTTCTCCGAGCTCAGTATCAACCTATCAGCACCGTTCTGCGGTGGATGCTGCATTATCACCCAATTTTGTGTGCGTCAGAGGTGCGTCAGAGAGGGCGTCAGAGGTTCATCAGAGAGTTGTGTCAGTGGTTCGTCAGAGAGGTGCGTCAGAGAGGTGCGTCAGAGAGGTGCGTCAGAGAGGGCGTTGACACAGACGTGTGTGGAACACGATAGTCCAGCCTCTCTGCCCAACAACACTAGTCACGATGTGTTGTATCTGAGACGGACCTGCACAGGTCTGTCTCTAACACAACCTCCCCAACATTCTCCACCTGACTCCCCACACTATTTATAATCATGTACTCTTTACCCAGGTAGATTTGTTGGTGACATAATAAAGCTCACTGTGCGGGCGAAACTGCTTTTGATATTTTATATCTTTTATCTCCAACACTAGTTGCACACGAACGTGACGTAGACCAGCAGTGTGTGAACAAAACAATGTAAACAAGACTTTACAGGGACTTTACGTAGTCTCTGGTGGGCGAAACGTCTTCGTAAAAAAATGCCAGAACCTGCACTCTGCGTATTTTTTCACATAAAATACGCTGGCAACTTAACAATTCTCACCAGCCACCATTTTTGACATGTTAGGTTAGTTTAGGTAAGATTCGTCAGGAAACAGGACAAGTTTTTCCAGACATGGGTCTTAATTATATGAGGACACACCACTGAAGCTTTTAGTCATCTGACCGAGGCCTTCCGCTGGCTTACCCCTCTTTGGCATGCAAAGAGTATGTAACCTTTATTCGGAGTATGTCTACATTCTCACATAGGTTATCTCCCAACCAGCGAACCAGGCACTAAGGGTATGACGATCCAATGGGGCCCCATCGTCAGATCAGTACCTAGGTTCAGCCATTCATAATGTGGATCTGGCAATTGTGAAGGTGACGTGGTTACCACTCACCTTTTCATCCTTGCCATTTTCATTCTGCTGTTCGTTGTAGCTGGTTGTCTTTTGTCTCTAGCTGTTGTTTTGCATTGACTACCGTAGCGTGCACTAATACTTATTTGTTGTACATAGTGTATATAGTCTACATACGTCTGTATATACTTGGTGAAGAATAATACAATTCAAAGATTTTAGCAATGTTTATGTCTCTCCAAGCTGCCTTTACACCCAGGGTAACACGCCGTCATCACCTGCGTCGTAATACTCTCCAACCATTTAAAAACTAGGCTTAAATCTAAACGGTGTTTTTAACTTTAAAATGGTTTATCCAACATTTTCTTTCGACAGATTCATAACCTACGTGACCCATTATTTCTTTTTACGAAATTTTGTTGTAGTGCTAAATACTGTAGCAACAAATATCAACAAGGTCACAGGTACTGTAGCATCAAGTACCATCTTGGTCACAGGTACTGTAGCATTAGGTACCATCTAGGTCACAGGTACTGTAGCATCAGGTATCATCTAGGTCACAGGTACTGTAGCATCAAGTACCATCTAGGTCACAGGTACTGTAGCATCAGGTACCATCCAGGTCACAAGTACTGTAACATCAGTTACAATCTAGGTCACAGGTACTGTGGCATCAGGCACAATCTAGGTCACAGGTACTGTGGCATCTGGTACCATCTAGGTCACAGGTACTGTGGCATCTGGTACCATCTAGGTCACAGGTACTGTGGCACCTGGTACCATTTAGGTCACAAGTGCTGTAGCATCAGGTACCATCTAGGTCACAGGTACTGTGGCATCTGGTACCATCTAGGTCACAGGTGCTGTAGCATTAGGTACCATCTAGGTCACAGATACTGTAGCATCAGTTACCATCTAGGTCACAGGTACTGTGGCATCAGGCACCATCTAGGTCACAGGTACTGTAGCATCAGGTACCATCTAGGTCACAGTTACTGTAGCATCAGGTACCATCTAGGTCACAGGTACTGAAGCATCAGGTACCAACCAGGTCACAGGTACTGTGGCATCAGGCACCATCTAGGTCACAGGTACTGTAGCATCAGGTACCATCTAGGTCAGAGGTACTGTAGCATCAGGTACCATCTAGGTCACAGGTACTGTAGCATCAGGTACCATCTAGGTCACAGGTACTGTAGCATCAGGTACCATCTAGGTAACACGAACTGTAGCATCAGGTACCACCTAGGTCACAGGTACTGTAGCATCAGGCACAATCTAGGTCACAGGTACTGTGGCATCAGGCACCATCTAGGTCACAGGTACTGTAGCATCAGGTACCATCTAGGTCACAGGTACTGTAGCATCAGGTACCATCTAGGTCACAGGTACTGTAGCATCAGGTATCATCTAGGTCACAGGTACTGTAGCATCAGGTACCATATAGTTAACAGGTACTGTAGCATCAGGTACCATCTAGGTCACAGGTACTGTAGCATCAGGTACCATCTAGGTCACAGGTACTGTGGCATCAGGCACCATCTAGGTCACAGGGACTGTAGCATCAGATACCATCTAGGTCATAGGTATTGTAGCATCAGGTACCATCTAGGTCATAGGTACTGTAGCATCAGGTACCATCCAGGTCACAGGTACTGTAGCATCAGGTACCAACCAGGTCACAGGTACTGTGGCATTAGGCACCATCTAGGTCACAGGTACTGTAGCATCAGGTACCATCTAGGTCACAGGTACTGTAGCATCAGGTACCATCTAGGTCACAGGTACTGTAGCATTTGGAACCATCTAGGTCACAGGTACTGTAGCATCAGGTATCATCTAGGTCACAGGTACTGTAGCATCAGGTACCATCTACGTCAGAGGTACTGTAGCATCAGGTACCATCTAGGTTACAAGTACTGTAGCATCAGGTACCATCTAGGTCACAGGTACTCTAGCATCAGGTACCATCTAGGTCACAGGTACTGTGGCATCAGGCACAATCTAGGTCACAGGTAGTGTAGCATCAGGTACCATCTAGTTCACAGGTACTGTGGCATCCGGCAACATCTAGGTCACAGGTACTGTAGCATCAGGCACCATCTAGGTCAGAGGTACTGTAGCATCAGGTACCATCTAGGTCACAGGTACTGTAGCATCAGGTACCATCGAGGTCACAGGTACTGTAGCATCAGGTACCATCTAGGTCACAGGTACTGTAGCATCAGGTACCATCAAGGTTACAGGTACTGCAGCATCAGGTACCATCTAGGTCACAGGTACTGTAGTATTAGGTACCATCTAGGTCACAGGTATTGTAGAATCAGTTAGCATCTAGGTCACAGTTACTGTAGCATCAGGTACCATCTAGGTCACAGGTACTGTGGCATCAGGCAATATCTAGGTCACAGGTACTGTAGCATCAGGTACCATCTACGTTACAGGTACTGTAGCATCAGGTACCATCTAGGTCACAGGTACTGTAGCATCAGGTACCATCTAGGTAACAGGTACTTTAGCATCAGGTACCATCTAGGTCCACAGGTACTGTAGCATCAGGTACCGTCTAGGTCACAGGTACTGTAGCATCAGGTACCATCTAGGTCACAGGTACTGTAGCATCATGTACCATCTAGGTCACAGGTACTGTGGCATCAGCCACAATCTAGGTCAGAGGTACTGCAGCATCAGGCACCATCTAGGTCACAGGTACTGTGGCATCAGGTACCATCTAGGTCACAGGTGCTGTAGCATTAGGTACCATCTAGGTCACAGGTACTGTAGCATCAGGTACCATCTAGGTCACAGGTACTGTAGCATCAGGTACCATCTAGGTAACAGGTACTTTAGCATCAGGTACCATCTAGGTCCACAGGTACTGTAGCATCAGGTACCGTCTAGGTCACAGGTACTGTAGCATCACGTACCATCTAGGTCACAGGTTCTGTAGCATCATGTACCATCTAGGTCACAGGTACTGTGGCATCAGGCACAATCTAGGTCACAGGTACTGCAGCATCAGGCACCATCTAGGTCACAGGTACTGTAGCATCATGTACCATCTAGGTTACAAGTACTGTATCATCAGGTACCATCTAGGTCACAGGTACTGTAGCATCAGGTACCATATAGGTCACAGGTGTTGTAGCATTATTTACCATCTAGGTCACAGATACTGTAGCATCAGTTACCATTTAGGTCACAGGTACTGTGGCATCAGGCACCATCTAGGTCACAGGTACTGTAGCATCAGGTACCATCTAGATCACAGGTGCTGTGGCATCAGTCACCATCTAGGTCACAGGTACTGTAGCATCTGGTACCATCTAGGTCATAGGTACTGTAACATCAGGTACCATCTAGGCCACAGGTACTGTAGCATCAGGTACCATCTAGGTCACAGGTACTGTAGCATTAGGTACCATCTAGGTCATAGGTGCTGTAGCATCAGGTACCCTCTAGGTCACAGGTACTGTAGCATAAGGCACCATCTTGGTCACAGATACTGCAGCATCAGGCACCATCTAGGTCACAGGTGCTGTAGCATCAGGTACCATCTAGGTCACAGGTACTGTAACATCAGGTACCATCTAGGTCACAGGTACTGTAACATCAGGTACCATCTAGGTCACAGGTACTGTAGCATCAGGTACCATCTAGGTAACAGGTACTGTAGCATCAGGTACCATCTAGTTCACAGGTACTGTGGCATCAGGCACCATCTACGTCACAGGTACTGTAGCATCAGGTAACATATAGGTCACAGGTATTGTAGCATCAGGTACCATCTACGTCACAGGTACTGTAGCATCAGGTACCATCTAGGTCACAGGTACTGTAGCATCAGGTACCATCTAGGTCACAGGTACTGTAGCATCAGGTACCATCTAGGTTACAGGTACTGTATATTAGGTACCATCTAGGTCACAGGTATTGTAGAATCAGGTACCATCTAGGTCACAGGTACTGTAGCATCAGGAACCATCTAGGTCACAGGTACTGTGGCATCAGGCACCATCTAGGTCACAGGTACTGTAGCATCAGGTACCATCTAGGTCACAGGTACTGTAGTATCAGGTACCATCTAGGTCACAGGTACTGTAGCATCAGGTACCATCTAGGTAAAAGGTACTTTAGCATCAGGTACCATCTAGGCCACAGGTACTGTAGCATCAGGTACCATCTAGGTCACAGGTACTGTACCATCAGGTACCATCTAGGTAACAGGTACTGTAGCATCACGTACCATCTGGGTAACAGGTACTGTAGCATCAGGTACCATCTAGGTCACAGGTACTGTAGCATCAGGTACCATCTAGGTCACAGGTACTGTGGCATCAGTCACCATCTACGTCACAGGAACTATAGCATCAGGTACGATGTAGGTCATAGGTACTGTAGAATCAGGTACCATCTAGGTCACAGGTAATGTAGCATGAGGTACCATCAAGGTCACAGGTACTGTAGCATTAGGTACCATCTAGGTCATAGGTGCTGAAGCATCAGGTACCATCTAGGTAACAGGTACTGTAGCATCAGGTACCATCTAGTTCACAGGTACTGTGGCATCAGGCACCATCTAAGTCACAGGTACTGTAGCATCAGGTAACATATAGGTCACAGGTATTGTAGCATCAGGTACCATCTACGTCACAGGTACTGTAGCATCAGGTACCATCTAGGTCACAGGTACTGTAGCATCAGGTACCATCTAGGTCACAGGTACTGTAGCATCAGGTACCATCTAGGTTACAGGTACTGTATATTAGGTACCATCTAGGTCACAGGTATTGTAGAATCAGGTACCATCTAGGTCACAGGTACTGTAGCATCAGGAACCATCTAGGTCACAGGTACTGTGGCATCAGGCACCATCTAGGTCACAGGTACTGTAGCATCAGGTACCATCTAGGTCACAGGTACTGTAGTATCAGGTACCATCTAGGTCACAGGTACTGTAGCATCAGGAACCATCTAGGTCACAGGTACTGTGGCATCAGGCACCATCTAGGTCACAGGTACTGTAGCATCAGGTACCATCTAGGTCACAGGTACTGTAGTATCAGGTACCATCTAGGTCACAGGTACTGTACCATCAGGTACCATCTAGGTAACAGGTACTGTAGCATCACGTACCATCTGGGTAACAGGTACTGTAGCATCAGGTACCATCTAGGTCACAGGTACTGTAGCATCAGGTACCATCTAGGTCACAGGTACTGTGGCATCAGTCACCATCTACGTCACAGGAACTATAGCATCAGGTACGATGTAGGTCATAGGTACTGTAGAATCAGGTACCATCTAGGTCACAGGTAATGTAGCATGAGGTACCATCTAGGTCACAGGTACTGTAGCATTAGGTACCATCTAGGTCATAGGTGCTGAAGCATCAGGTACCATCTAGGTCACAGGTACTGTAGAATAAGGTACCATCTAGGTCACAGGTACTGTAGCATCAGGCAGCATCTAGGTCACAGGTACTGTAGCATCAGGTACCATCTAGGTCACAGGTACTGTAACATCAGGTACCATCTAGGTCACAGGTACATTAACATCAGGAAGCATCTAGGTCACAGGTACTGTAGCATCAGGTACCATCTAGGTCACAGGTAATGTAGCATCAGATACCATCTAGTTCATAGGCACTGTTGCATCAGGCACCATCTAGGTCACAGGTACTGTACCATCAGGTACCATCTATGTCACAGGTACTGTAGTATCAGGTACCATCTAGGTCACAGGTATTATAGCATCAGGTACCATCTAGGTCAAAGGTACTGTAGCATCAGGTACCATCTAGGTCACAGGTACTGTAGCATCAGGTACCATCTAGGTTACAGGTACTGCAGCATCAGGTACCATCTAGGTCAAAGGTACTGTAGTATTAGGTACCATGTTGGTCACAGGTATTGTAGAATCAGGTACCATCTAGGTAACAGGTACTGTAGCATCAGGTACCACCTAGGCCACAGGTACTGTGGCATCAGGCACCATCTAGGTCACAGGTACTGTAGCATCAGGTACCATCTAGGTCACAGGTACTGTAGCATCAGGTACCATCTAGGTCACAGGTACTGTAGCATCAGGTACCATCTAGGTAACAGGTCCTTTAGCATCAGGTACCATCTAGGTCACATGTACTGTAGCATCAGGAACCATCTAGGTCACAGGTACTGTAGCATCAGGTACCATCTAGGTCACAGGTACTGTAGCATCATGTGCCATCTAGGTCACAGGTACTGTGGCATCAGGCACAATCTAGGTCACAGGTACTCCAGCATCAGGCACCATCTAGGTCACAGGTACTGTGGCATCAGGTACCATCTAGGTCACAGATGCTGTAGCATTAGGTACCATCTAGGTCACAGATACTGTAGCATCAGGTACCATCTAGGTCACAGGTACTGTAGCATCAGGTACCATCTAGGTCATAGGTACTGTGGCATCAGGCACCATCTAGGTCACAGGTACTGTAGCATCAGGTACCATCTTGGTCACAGGTACTGTAGCATCAAGTACCATGTAGGTTACAGGTACTGTAGCATCACGTTCTATCTAGGTCACAGGTACTGTAGCATCAGGTACCATCTAGGTCATAGGTACTGTAGGATCAGGTACCATCTAGGTCACAGGTACTGTAGCATCAGATACCATCTACGTCACAGGTACTGTAGCATCAGGTACCATCTAGGTAACAGGTACTGTGGCATCAGGCACCATCTAGGTCACAGGTACTGTAGAATCAGGTACCATCTACGTCACAGGTACTGCAGCATCAGATACCATCTAGGTCACAGGTACTGTAGCATCAGGTGCCATCTAGGTAACAGGTACTGTAGCATTAGGTACCATCTAGGTCAAAGGTACTGTGGCATCAGGCACCATCTAGGTCACAGGTACTGTAGCATCAGGTACCATCTAGGTCATAGGTACTGTAGCATCAGGTACCATCTAGGTCACAGGTACTGTAGCATCAGGTACCATCTAGGTCACAGGTACTGTAGCATTAGGTACCATCTAGGTCATAGGTACTGTAGAATCAGGTACCATCTAGGTTACAGGTACTGTAGCATCAGGTACCATCTAAGTCACAGGTACTGTAGCATCAGGCACCGTCTAGGTCACAGGTACTGTAGCATCAGGTACCATCTAGGTCACAGGTACTGTAACATCAGAAACCATCTAGGTCACAGGTACTGTAGCATCAGTTACCATCTAGGTCACAGGTACTGTAGCATCAGGTACCATCTAGGTCACAGGTACTGTATCATCAGGTACCATCTAGGTCACAGGTACTGTAGCATCAGGTACCATCTAGGTCACAGGTACTGTAACATCAGGTACCATCTAGGTCAGTGGTACTGAAGAATCAGGTTCCATCTAGGTCACAGGTACAGTAGCATCAGGTACCATCTAGGTAACAGGTACTGTAGCATCAGGTACCATCTAGGTAACAGGTACTGTAGCATCAGGTACCATCTAGGTAACAGGTACTGTAGCATCAGGTACCTTCTAGGTTACAGGTACTGTAGCATTAGGTACCATCTAGGTCACAGGTACTGTAGCATCAGGAATCATCTAGGTCACAGGTACTGTAGCATAAGGTACCATCTAGGTCACAGGTACTGTAGCATCAGGTACCATCTAGGTCACAGGTACTGTAGCATCAGGCACAATCTAGGACACAGGTACTGTAGCATCAGGTACCATCTAGGTCACAGGTACTGTAGCATCAGGCACAATCTAGGACACAGGTACTGTAGCATCAGGTGCCATCTAGGTCACAGGTACTGTAGCATCAGGTACCATCTACGTCACAGGTACTGTAGCATCAGGTACCATCTACGTCACAGGTACTGTAGCATCAGGTACCATCTAGGTCACAGGTACTGTCGCATCAGGCACCATCTAGGTCACAGGTACTGAAGCATCAGGTACCAACCAGGTCACAGGTACTGTGGCATCAGGCACCATCTAGGTCACAGGTACTGTAGCATCAGGTACCATCTAGGTCACAGGTACTGTAGCATCAGGTACCATCTAGGTCACAGGTACTGTAGCATCAGGTACCATCTAGATAACACGAACTGTAGCATCAGGTACCATCTAGGTCACAGGTACTGTAGCATCAGGTACCATCTAGGTCACAGGTACTGTGGCATCAGGCACCATCTAGGTCACAGGTACTGTAGCATCAGGTACCATCTAGGTCACAGGTACTGTAGCATCAGGAACCATCTAGGTCACAGGTACTGTAGCATCAGGTATCATCTAGGTCACAGGTACTGTAGCATCAGGTACCATATAGGTAACAGGTACTGTAGCATTAGGTACCATCTAGGTCACAGGTACTGTAGCATCAGGTACCATCTAAGCCACAGGTACTGTGACATCAGGCAGCATCAAGGTCACAGGGACTGTAGCATCAGATACCATCTAGGTCATAGGTATTGTAGCATCAGGTACCATCTAGGTCATAGGTACTGTAGCATCAGGTACCATCTAGGTCACAGGTACTGTAGCATTAGGTACCATCTAGGTCACAGGAACTGTAGCATCAGGTACCAACCAGATCACATGTACTGTGGCATCAGGCATCATCTAGGTCACAGGTACTGTAGCATCAGGTACCATCTAGGTCACAGGTACTGTAGCATCAGGTACCATCTAGGTCACAGGTACTGTAGCATTAGGTACCATCTAGGTCACAGGAACTGTAGCATCAGGTATCATCTAGGTCACAGGTACTGTAGCATCAGGTACCATCTACGTCAGAGGTACTGTAGCATCAGGTACCATCTAGGTTACAAGTACTGTAGCATCAGGTACCATCTAGGTCACAGGTACTGTAGCATCAGGTACCATCTAGGTCACAGGTACTGTGGCATCAGGCACAATCTAGGTCACAGGTAGTGTAGCATCAGGTACCATCTAGGTCACAGGTACTGTAGCATCAGGTATCAGGTACCATCTAGGTCACAGGTACTGTAGCATCAGGTACCATCTAGTTCACAGGTACTGTGGCATCAGGCACCATCTAGGTCACAGATACTGTAGCATCAGGTACCATCTATGTCACAGGTACTATAGCATCAGGTACCATCTAGGTCAAAGGTACTGTAGCATCAGGAACCATCTAGGTAACAGGTACTGTAGCATCAGGCACCATCTAGGTCACAGGTACTGTAGCATCAGGTACCATCTAGGTCAGAGGTACTGTAACATCAGGTGCCATCTAGGCCACAGGTACTTTAACATCAGGTACCATCTAGGTCACAGGTACTGTAGCATCAGGTACCATCTACGTCACAGGTACTGCAGAATCAGGTACCATCTAGGTCACAGGTACTGTGGCATCCGGCACCATCTAGGTCACAGGTACTGTAGCATCAGGCACCATCTAGGTCAGAGGTACTGTAGCATCAGGTACCATCTAGGTCACAGGTACTGTAGCATTAGGTACCATCTAGGTCACAGGTACTGTAGCATCAGGTACCATCTAGGTCACAGGTACTGTAGCATCAGGTACCATCAAGGTTACAGGTACTGCAGCATCAGGTACCATCTAGGTCACAGGTACTGTAGTATTAGGTACCATCTAGGTCACAGGTATTGTAGAATCAGGTACCATCTAGGTCACAGGTACTGTAGCATCAGGTACCATCTAGGTCACAGGTACTGTGGCATCAGGCACCATCTAGGTCACAGGTACTGTAGCATCAGGTACCATCTAGGTCACAGGTACTGTAGCATCAGGTACCATCTAGGTCACAGGTACTGTAGCATCAGGTACCATCTAGGTCACAGGTACTGTAGCATCAGGTACCATCTAGGTCACAGGTACTGTAGCATCAGGTACCATCTAGGTCACAGGTGCTGTAGCATTAGGTACCATCTAGGTCACAGGTACTGTAGCATCAGGTATCATCTAGGTCACAGGTACTGTAACATCAGGTACCATCTAAGTCACAGGTACTGTAGCATCAGGTACCATCTAGGTTACAAGTACTGTATCATCAGGTACCATCTAGGTCATAGGTACTGTAGCATCAGGTACCATATAGGTCACAGGTGTTGTAGCATTATTTACCATCTAGGTCACAGATACTGTAGCATCAGTTACCATCTAGGTCACAGGTACTGTGGCATCAGGCACCATCTAGGTCACACGTACTGTAGCATCAGGTACCATCTAGGTCACAGGTGCTGTGGCATCAGTCACCATCTAGGTCACAGGTACTGTAGCATCTGGAACCATCTAGGTCATTGGTACTGTAGCATCAGGTACCATCTAGGCCACAGGTACTGTAGCATCAGGTACCATCTAGGTCACAGGTACTGTAGCATTAGGTACCATCTAGGTCATAGGTGCTGTAGCATCAGGTACCCTCTAGGTCACAGGTACTGTAGCATAAGGTACCATCTTGGTCACAGGTACTGTAGCATCAGGCACCATCTAGGTCACAGGTACTGCAGCATCAGGTACCATCTAGGTAACAGGTACTGTAGCATCAGGAACCATCTAGGTCACAGGTACTGTGGCATCAGGCATCATCTAGGTCACAGGAACTGTAGCATCAGGTACAATCTAGGTCACAGGTACTGTAGTATCAGGTACCATCTAGGTCACAGGTACTGTAGCATCAGGAACCATCTAGGTAACAGGTACTGTAGCATCAGGTACCATCTAGGTCACAGGTACTGTGGCATCAGTCACCATCTAGGTCACAGATACCGAAGCATCAGGTACCATCTAGGTCACAGGTACTGTAGCATCAGGTACCATCTAGGTGACAGGTACTGTAGCATCAGGTACCATCTAGGTGACAGGTACTGTAGCATTAGGTACCATCTAGGTCATAGGTGCTGTAGCATCAGGTACCATCTAGGTCACAGGTACTGTAGCATAAAGTACCATCTAGGTCAAAGGTACTGTAGCATCAGGCACCATCTAGGTCACAGGTACTGTAGCATCAGGTACCATCTAGGTCACAGGTACTGTAACATCAGGTGCCATCTAGGCCACAGGTACTTTAACATCAGGTACCATCTAGGTCACAGGTACTGTAGCATCAGGTACCATCTAGGTCACAGGTACTGTAGCATCAGGTAAAATCTAGTTCACAGGTACTGTGGCATCAGGCACCATCTAGGTCACAGGTACTGTAGCATCAGGTACCATCTAGGTCACAGGTACTGTAGCATCAGGTACCATCTAGGTCACAGGTATTGTAGCATCAGGTACCATCTAGGTCACAGGTACTGTAGCATCAGGTACCATCTAGGTCACAGGTACTGTAGCATCAGGTACCATCTAGGTTACAGGTACTGCAGCATCAGGTACCATCTAGGTCACAGGTACTGTAGTATTAGGTACCATCTAGGTCACAGGTATTGTAGAATCAGGTACCATCTAGGTCACAGGTACTGTAGCATCAGGTACCATCTAGGTCACAGGTACTGTGGCATCAGGCACCATCTAGGTCACAGGTACTGTAGCATCAGGTACCATCTAGGTCACAGGTACTGTAGCATCATGTACCATCTAGGTCACAGGTACTGTGGCATCAGGCACAATCTAGGTCACAGGTACTGCAGCATCAGGCACCATTTAGGTCACAGGTACTGTGGCATCAAGTACCATCTAGGTCACAGGTGCTGTAGCATTAGGTACCATCTAGGTCACAGGTACTGTAGCATCAGGTATCATCTAGGTCACAGGTACTGTAACATCAGGTACCATCTAAGTCACAGGTACTGTAGCATCAGGTACCATCTAGGTCACAGGTACTGTAGCATCAGGTACCATCTAGGTCACAGGTACTGTGGCATCTGGTACCATCTAGGTCACAGGTGTTGTAGCATTATTTACCATCTAGGTCACAGATACTGTAGCATCAGTTACCATCTAGGTCACAGGTACTGTGGCATCAGGCACCATCTAGGTCACAGGTACTGTAGCATCAGGTACCATCTAGGTCACAGGTGCTGTGGCATCAGTCACCATCTAGGTCACAGGTACTGTAGCATCTGGAACCATCTAGGTCATTGGTACTGTAGCATCAGGTACCATCTAGGCCACAGGTACTGTAGCATCAGGTACCATCTAGGTCACAGGTACTGTAGCATTAGGTACCATCTAGGTCATAGGTGCTGTAGCATCAGGTACCCTCTAGGTCACAGGTACTGTAGCATAAGGTACCATCTTGGTCACAGGTACTGTAGCATCAGGCACCATCTAGGTCACAGGTACTGCAGCATCAGGTACCATCTAGGTAACAGGTACTGTAACATCAGGTACCATCTAGGTCACAGGTACTGTAACATCAGGTACCATCTAGGTCACAGGTACTGTAGCATCAGGTACCATCTAGGTAACAGGTACTGTAGCATCAGGTACCATCTAGTTCACAGGTACTGTGGCATCAGGCACCATCTACGTCACAGGTACTGTAGCATCAGGTAACATCTTGGTCACAGGTATTGTAGCATCAGGTACCATCTACGTCACAGGTACTGTAGCATCAGGTACCATCTAGGTCACAGGTACTGTGGCATCAGGTACCATCTAGGTCACAGGTACTGTAGCATCAGGTACCATCTAGGTTACATGTACTGCAGCATCAGGTACCATCTAGGTCACAGGTACTGTATATTAGGTACCATCTAGGTCACAGGTATTGTAGAATCAGGTACCATCTAGGTCACAGGTACTGTAGCATCAGGAACCATCTAGGTCACAGGTACTGTGGCATCAGGCATCATCTAGGTCACAGGTACTGTAGCATCAGGTACAATCTAGGTCACAGGTACTGTAGTATCAGGTACCATCTAGGTCACAGGTACTGTAGCATCAGGTACCATCTAGGTAAAAGGTACTTTAGCATCAGGTACCATCTAGGTCACAGGTACTGTAGCATCAGGTACCATCTAGGTCACAGGTACTGTACCATCAGGAACCATCTAGGTAACAGGTACTGTAGCATCACGTACCATCTGGGTAACAGGTACTGTGGCATCAGGTACCATCTAGGTCACAGGTACTGTAGCATCAGGTACCATCTAGGTCACAGGTACTGTGCATCAGTCACCATCTAGGTCACAGGAACTGTAGCGTCAGGTACAATGTAGGTCATAGGTACTGTAGCATCAGGTACCATCTAGGACACAGGTACTGTAGCATCAGGTACCATCTAGGTCACAGGTACTGTTGCATTAGGTACCATCTAGGTCATAGGTGCTGTAGCATCAGGTACCATCTAGGTCACAGGTACTGTAGAATAAGGTACCATCTAGGTCACACGTACTGTAGCATCAGGCACCATCTAGGTCACAGGTACTGTAGCATCAGGTACCATCTAGGTCACAGGTACTGTAACATCAGGTACCATCTAGGTCACAGGTACTTTAACATCAGGAACCATCTAGGTCACAGGTACTGTAGCATCAGGTACCATCTAGATCACAGGTACTGTAGCATCAGATACCATCTAGTTCACAGGTACTGTGGCATCAGGCACCATCTAGGTCACAGGTACTGTAGCATCAGGTACCATCTATGTCACAGGTACTGTAGTATCAGGTACCATCTAGGTCACAGGTATTATAGCATCAGATACCATCTAGGTCAAAGGTACTTTAGCATCAGGTACCATCTAGGTCACAGGTACTGTAGCATCAGGAACCATCTAGGTTACAGGTACTGCAGCATCAGGTACCATCTAGGTCACAGGTACTGTAGTATTAGGTACCATCTAGGTCACAGGTATTGTAGAATCAGGTACCATCTAGGTAACAGGTACTGTAGCATCAGGTACCATCTAGGCCACAGGTACTGTAGCATCAGGCACCATCTAGGTCACAGGTACTGTAGCATCAGGTACCATCTATGTCACAGGTACTGTGGCATCAGGTACCATCTAGGTCACAGGTACTGTAGCATCAGGTACCATCTAGGTAACAGGTACTTTAGCATCAGGTACCATCTAGGTCACAGGTACTGTAGCATCAGGTACCATCTAGGTCACAGGTACTGTAGCATCAGGTACCATCTAGGTCACAGGTACTGTAGCATCATGTACCATCTAGGTCACAGGTACTGTGGCATCAGGCACAATCTAGGTCACAGGTACTGCAGCATCAGGCACCATCTAGGTCACAGGTACTGTGGCATCAGGTACCATCTAGGTCACAGGTGCTGTAGCATTAGGTACCATCTAGGTCACAGGTACTGTAGCATCAGGTACCATCTAGGTCACAGGTACTGTAGCATCAGGTACCATCTAGGTCATAGGTACTGTGGCATCAGGCACCATCTAGGTCACAGGTACTGTAGCATCAGGTACCATCTAGGTCACAGGTACTGTAGCATCAAGTACCATATAGGTCAGAGGTACTGTAGCATCACGTTCTATCTAGGTCACAGGTACTGTAGCATCAGGTACCATCTAGGTCATAGGTACTGTAGGATCAGGTACCATCTAGGTCACAGGTACTGTAGCATCAGGTACCATCTACGTCACAGGTACTGTAGCATCACGTACCATCTAGGTCACAGGTACTGTGGCATCAGGCACCATCTAGGTCACAGGTACTGTAGAATCAGGTACCATCTACGTCACAAGTACTGCAGCATCAGATACCATATGGTCACAGGTACTGTAGCATCAGGTGCCATCTAGGTAACAGGTACTGTAGCATTAGGTACCATCTAGGTCAAAGGTACTGTGGCATCAGGCACCATCTAGGTCACAGGTTCTGTAGCATCAGGTACCATCTAGGTCATAGGTACTGTAGCATCAGGTACCATCTAGGTCACAGGAACTGTAGCATCAGGTACCATCTAGGTCACAGGTACTGTAGCATTAGGTACCATCTAGGTCACAGGTATTGCAGCATCAGGCACCATCTAGGTCACAGGTACTGTGGCATCAGGTACCATCTAGGTCACAGGTTCTGTAGCATCAGGTACCATCTAGGTCACAGGTACTGTAGCATCAGGTACCATCTTGGTCACAGGTACTGTAACATCAGGTACCATCTAGGTCAGTGGTACTGTAGAATCAGGTTCCATCTAGGTCACAGGTACTGCAGCATCAGGTACCATCTTGGTCACAGATACTGTAGCATCAGGTACCATCTAGGTAACAGGTACTGTAGCATCAGGTACCATCTAGGTAACAGGTACTCTAGCATCAGGTACCTTCTAGGTTACAGGTACTGTAGCATTAGGTACCATCTAGGTCACAGGTACTGTAGCATCAGGAATCATCTAGGTCACAGGTACTGTAGCATAAGGTACCATCTAGGTCACAGGTACTGTAGCATCAGGTACCATCTAGGTCACAGGTACTGTAGCATCAGGCACAATCTGGGACACAGGTACTGCAGCATCAGGTACCATCTAGGTCACAGGTACTGTAGCATCAGGCACAATCTAGGACACAGGTACTGTAGCATCAGGTACCATCTAGGTCACAGGTACTGTAGCATCAGGTATCATCTAGGTCACAAGTACTGTAGCATCATGTACCATCTACGTCACAGGTACTGTAGCATCAGGTACCATCTAGGTCACAGGTACTGTAGCATCAGGTACCATCTAGGTCACAGGTACTGTACCATCAGGTACCATCTAGGTAACAGGTACTGTAGCATCACGTACCATCTGGGTAACAGGTACTGTAGCATCAGGTACCATCTAGGTCACAGGAACTGTAGCATCAGGTACGATGTAGGTCATAGGTACTGTAGCATCAGGTACCATCTAGGTCACAGGTACTGTAGCATCAGGTACCATCTAGGTCACAGGTACTGTAGCATTAGGTACCATCTAGGTCATAGGTGCTGTAGCATAAGGTACCATCTAGGTCACAGGTACTGTAGAATAAGGTACCATCTAGGTCACAGGTACTGTAGCATCAGGCACCATCTAGGTCACAGGTACTGTAGCATCAGGTACCATCTAGGTCACAGGTACTGTAACATCAGGTTCCATCTAGGTCACAGGTACTTTAACATCAGGAACCATCTAGGTCACAGGTACTGTAGCATCAGGCACCATCTAGGTCACAGGTACTGTAGCATCAGGTACCATCTAGGTCACAGGTACTGTAGCATCAGATACCATCTAGTTCACAGGCACTGTTGCATCAGGCACCATCTAGGTCACAGGTACTGTAGCATCAGGTACCATCTATGTCACAGGTACTGTAGTATCAGGTACCATCTAGGTCACAGGTATTATAGCATCAGGTACCATCTAGGTCAAAGGTACTGTAGCATCAGGTACCATCTAGGTCACAGGTACTGTAGCATCAGGTACCATCTAGGTAACAGGTACTGTAGCATCACATACCATCTAGGTCACAGGCACTGTAGCATCAGGTACCATCTAGGTCATAGGTACTGTAGGATCAGGTACCATCTAGGTAATGAGGTACCATCTAGTTCATATGTGCTGTAGCATTAGGTACCATCTAGGTCACAGATACTGTAGCATCATATACAATCTAGGTCACAGGTACTGTGGCATCAGGCACCATCTAGGTCGCAGGCACTCGAGCATCAGGTACCATCTAGGTCGCAGGTACTGTAGCATCATGTACCATGTAGGTCACAGGTACTGTAGCATCACGTACCATCTAGGTCACAGGTACTGTAGCATCAGGTACCATCTAGGTCACAGGTAGTGTAGCATCAGGTACCATGTAGGTCACAGGTACTGTAGCATCACGTACCATCTAGGTCACAGGTACTGTAGCATCAGGTACCATCTAGGTCACAGGTAGTGTAGCACTAGGTACCATGTAGGTCACAGGTACTGTAGCATCAGGTACCATCTAGGTCACAGGTACTGTAGCATCACGTACCATCTAGGTCACAGCTACTGTAGCATCAGGTACGATCTAGGTAACAGGTACTGTAGCATCAGGTACCATCTAGATCACAGGTACTGTAGCATCAGGTACCATCTAAGTAACAGGTACTGTAGCGAGGCCAATTTGATTTCAAATTTTTGGTTATAGCCAAAATAAATCGGGAACAACTGCTGCCGACCAAGCGACAGTCATACCAGAAAATGTTTAATCGTCTGAGTTGTCCAGGAAGATGTACTTTTGTCTTGACTCACTGGAAGGTGATGTTTAAGACCCTCCTTGACCAGCGTGAGGGACGGGGTATATTATTCGCAACCAAAACTGATGTACGGTGCCCACCCTGGCCTAGGCAGGAACACGATATACTGGGTGTCCTAGTTAGGTTAGGTTAGGTTAGGTTAGGTTAGGTTAGGTTAGGTAAGGTTCGTCAGGAAACAGGACAAATGTTTCCTGACGCGGGTCTTAGTCAGATGATGACCCGCCTTTGGAGCTTTTGGTCATCTGACCGAGGCCTTCCGCTGGCTTACCGGTCCACCCCTTTAAAAATTATGGTCCAGGTTCCAGGGAGGGATATCCTCAAGGAAGGTTCCTTGATGTTGGTGAGGGGCTCTTGATTTAGGGAATTGGATCTGTGCTCCAGTTCCCCGAATTAAGCCTGAATGTCTTCCACTTCCCCCCCCCAGGCGCTGTATAATCCTCCGGGTTTAGCGCTTCCCCCTTGATTATAATAATAATAATAATCATGGTGGGAGAAACTCTTAGAACCTACGTAATGATACGAGAAACAAAGGGAACGTACGCTATTGATTGGCATGTATTCCCTTTCATTCCTTAACGTTCGTGTGAACGCTACGTAACGAGAGAAACGTCTCAGTGGTGGAAAACGTCAACGAGAGCAGGTGTAAAACACGACCTTACCTCAGCGATGGTGTGCCAACTGTGCCTTGAGGACCTCAGTTCTGACTCAGGTGCCAGGTAAACACAGGTACTTGTTAATATACAGGTCTCCAGCCTCCATCACTCCCTCCAGCCCACAACTTTCAAATTTTGATTTTCAAAACAAGTGAGTTGCTCCTGAAATTCCAACAGAGAATTTCAATTTAAAATGGTTTTTATTGTATTATCGCTATTATTGTAATATCATTATTATTGTACTATCGTTATTATTGCTGCCTTTGATAACGTTTCGACTCATTAATCACTGGTAGATCGTTAATCATTTGTTAATCGTTTTTACCCTTTGAAAGATAATATAGAATTTATTGTTACGTGTGTACGAGACCAAGACTCGTGTACACTAGTACGTGTGTACGAGACCAAGACTCGTGTACACTAGTACGTGTGTACGAGACCAAGACTCGTGTACACTAGTACGTGTGTACGAGACCAAGACTCGTGTACACTAGTACGTGTGTACGAGACCAAGACTCGTGTACACTAGTACGTGTGTACGAGACCAAGACTCGTGTACACTAGTACGTGTGTACGAGACCAAGACTCGTGTACACTAGTACGTGTGTACGAGACCAAGACTCGTGTACACTAGTACGTGTGTACGAGACCAAGACTCGTGTACACTAGTACGTGTGTACGAGACCAAGACTCGTGTACACTAGTACGTGTGTACGAGACCAAGACTCGTGTACACTAGTACGTGTGTACGAGACCAAGACTCGTGTACAACCACAGAATGCCTCTCCTGGTAGGCTTCAAACTTTCAACACTGGCCTGTCTTATTAACAGCGAGGCTTAAAATTTCAGTTGTCTTTTTAGGCTCCAGTATAAAAAATTGTATTCGAAATATTTCTATAAAATAGTCTTTGTTTTTCTGGAGAACTTAGGCCTATCAAAAAAAAAAATAAAGACATTGAAAATGTTTTAAGCCTAAAATAAATCATTGTTAACTTAATTACTCTAATCAACCGTAGATGCAGTAATTTGTATCTCAAAACTACGATATTGACCAAACTAAAAGTAATTAACTATTTTTATGTCATAATGCTAAGGTATAATATATGTTAGGCATGGTACTAAAACTTAAGGAAGTTTCATTAAGATCGATCTATTGATTCCTGAGATATGGAAGAAAGAACCAGCTGGAGGAGCAGCTGGTCCACGGCCGCTGGTCGTCTGGTTTACTCCGGCCCGGTCAGTGCCGGTAATTTAATATAGGTCTTTGGTTTTCCTTGCGGTCCGCCTGAGCGCCTTCCCATGCGATAATTAATGAGAGAAGTGTTGCTGGCCTCTCCAGCTCTATTCTAATCGCTCTCCAGCTGCCAAGGTTGGCAGTGTTGCTTCTCCGGCTGTGTTGCTGCATGTTAATGAGAGGAAGGTTGGCAGTGTTGCTGGCCTCTCCAGCTGCCTGTTTTCCAATTATATAAATGCAAACACAGGGCCGCTGTTTACGTGCGATAAGAGAGAGAGAGAGATTTCGTTCGGATTTTTAACCCCGGAGGGTTAGCCACCCAGGATAACCCAAGAAAGTCAGTGCGTCATCGAGGACTGTCTAACTTATTTCCATTGGGGTCCTTAATCTTGTCCCCCAGGATGCGACCCACACCAGTCGACTAACACCCAGGTACCTATTTGCTGCTAGGTGAACAGGACAACAGGTGTAAGGAAACGTGTCAAATGTTTCCACCCGCCGGGAATCGAACCCGGGCCCTCCGTGTGTGAAGCGGAAGCTTTAGCCACCAGGCCACCGCGAGAATGCTTCTACCAATTGGCTTCAAACTTTCATCAGAGGTGTATCCTGCAAAAAAAGAAAGTTGAGTGTAGTAATGGAGGGTGTCGGGTGCCAAGTTTACAATACAACTTACGAGTTCCTGCTTTATGTGAGAAATATTAAGAATACGTCATCAGATTGTGTTAAACTTGCACTGGTGGTGCATTTTCCTCAAATTAAGATTCTTAGTGTTACAACACAGTGTGAGACTATTTACCAATGCTATTAAAACAAACTGGGATAACTGGAGAATAGAGAATGACTTTTCTGATCGGCTTCAAACCTTCCGTGCTGATGTATGTTACATCGAGGAAAGTTGGGACTGTAACAACACTTCCTGGTTCTCTTTTAATGAGGAATTATTGTTACTCACATATTCACTAAGGGAGCAATAAACCCGTAGGGGGTCAGACCACGCCTGCAGGAAGGGCGGGAGAGTAAGATTTTTCCAAGGGCATGGTAGAGACGTCAGATTACCCGGATCAACAGCACCTGACCGGAACCAAATACATCTCAACTGTTAACTTTCAGCATATACAGTGAGAGAGAGAGAGAGAGAGAGAGAGAGACAGAGAGAGGCAGAGAGAGAGAGAGAGAGAGAGAGAGAGAGAGAGAGAAAGTGAGTGGGGAATGAGTTGAGTAGAGTGGGAGAGCATCAGGGACTCAGGACTTGACCAACACCACAAAAAGTGGATTTAATTAGCTGAATAATGCGGACAATATCTTGCATAAGTGAGGTGTGGTGGGAGGGAAGGTGGGAGGGAAGGTGGGAGGGAACGTGGTGGAAGGGAAGGTGGGAGGGAAGGTGGGAGAGAAGGTGGGAGGGAACGTGGTGGGAAGGTGGGAGGGAAGGTGAGGCAACGGTAAACAATATGATGTTCAATGAGGACAAATTCCAACTACTCCGTTATGGAAAACTGGAGGAGATAATAACTAGAACAGAGTATACTACTGACTCCGGCCATACAATAGAGCGGAAAAATAATGTAAGGGACCTGGGAGTAGTAATGTCTGAGGATCTCACTTTCAAGGATCACAACAGTGCCACGATCGCACGTGCAAAGAAAATGATAGGATGGATAATGAGAACTTTCAAAACGAGAGATGCCAAGCCCATGATGATCCTTTTCAAATCACTTGTTCTCTCTAGGCTGGAATACTGCTGTACATTAACATCTCCATTCAAAGCAGGTGAAATCGCAGATCTAGAGAGTGTACAGAGATCCTTTACTGCACGTATAAGTTCTGTCAAGCACCTTAACTACTGGGAACGCTTGGAAGCACTTGACTTGTACTCGTTGGAACGCAGGAGGGAGAGATATATCATAATCTACACTTGGAAAATCTTGGAAGGAATGGTCCCAAATCTGCACACAGAAATCACTCCCTACGAAAGTAAAAGACTGGGCAGGCGATGCAAAATGCCGCCAATAAAAAGTAGGGGCGCCATTGGTACACTAAGAGAAAACACCATAAGTGTCCGGGGCCCAAAACTGTTCAACAGCCTCCCATCAAGCATTAGGGGAATTGCCAATAAACCCCTGGCTGCCTTCAAGAGAGAGCTGGACAGATACCTAAAGTCAGTGCCGGATCAGCCGGGCTGTGGCTCGTACGTTGGACTGCGTGCGGCCAGCAGTAACAGCCTAATTGATCAGGCCCTGATCCATCGGGAGGCCTGGTCATGGACCGGGCCGCGGGGGCGTTGATCCCCGGAATAACCTCCAGGTAACCTCCAGGTAAGGTGGGAGGGAAGGTGGGAGGGAAGACGGGAGAGAAGGCGGGAGGGAAGGTGGTGGGAAGGTGGTGGAAAGGTGGGAGGGAAGGTGAGGGAAGGTGGGAAGGAAGGTGGAAGGGAAGGCGGGAGGGAAGGCGGGAGGGAAGGTGGTGGGAAGGTGGGAGGGAAGGTGAGGGAAGGTGGGAGGGAAGGTGGGAGGGAAGGTGGTGGGAAGGTGGTGGGAAGGTGGGAGGGAAGGTGGGAGGGAAGGCGGAAGGGAAGGCGGGAGGGAAGGCGGGAGGGAAGGTGGTGGGAGGGAAGGTGAGGGAAGGTGGGAGGGAAGGTGGTGGGAAGGTGGGAGGGAAGAAAGTGGGAGGGAAGGCGGAAGGGAAGGCGGGAGGGAAGGTGGTGGGAAGGTGGGAGGGAAGGTGAGGGAAGGTGGGAGGGATGGTGGGTGGGAAGGTGGTGGGAAGGTGGGTGGGAAGGTGGGGGAAAGTGGGAGGGAAGGCGGGAGGGAAGGCGGGAGTGAAGGTGCGAGGGAAGGTGGGAGGGAAGGTGGTGGGAAGGTGGTGGGAAGGTGGGAGGGAAGGCGGACGGGAAGGCGGGAGGGAAGGTGGTGGGAAGGTGGGAGGGAAGGTGAGGGAAGGTGGGAGGGAAGGTGGGAGGGAAGGTGGAGGGAAGGTGGGAGGGAAGGTGGGAGGGAAGGTGGGAGGGATGGTGGGTGGGAAGGCGGGAGTGAAGGTGCGAGGGAAGGTGGGAGGGAAGGTGGTGGGAAGGTGGGAGGGAAAGTGGGGGAAAGTGGGAGGGAAGGCGGGAGGGAAGGCGGGAGGGAAGGTGGGAGGGAAGGTGGGAGGGAAGGTGGTGGGAAGGTGGTGGGAAGGTGGGAGGGAAGGTGAGGGAAGGTGGGTGGTAAGGCGGAAGGGAAGGCGGGAGGGAAGGTGGTGGGAAGGTGGGAGGGAATGTGAGGGAAGGTGGGAGGGAAGGTGGGAGGGAAGGGGGAGGGAAGGTGGGAGGGAAGGTGGGGGAAAGTGGGAGGGAAGGCGGGAGGGAAGGCGGGAGGGAAGGTGGGAGGGAAGGGGGGAGGGAAGGTGGGAGGGAAGGTGGGAGGGAAGGTGGTGGGAAGGTGGGAGGGAAGGCGGGAGGGAACGGTGGGAGGAAAGGTGGTGGGAAGGTGGGAGGGAAGGTGGGGGAAGTGGGAGTGAAGGTGGGAGGGAAGGCGGGAGTGAAGGTGCGAGGGAAGGTGGGAGGGAAGGTGGGAGGGAAGGTGGGAGGGAAGGTGGTAAGGAAGGTGGGGGGAAGGTGGGAGGGGAAAGTGGGGGAAAGTGGGAGGGAAGGTGGGAGGGAAGGCGGGAGGGAAGGTGGGAGGGAAGGTGGGAGGGAAGGTGGGAGGGAAGGCGGGGGGAAGGTGGGAGGGAAGGTGGTGGGAAGGTGGAAGGGAAGGTGGTGGGAAGGTGGGAGGGAAGGTGGAAGGGAAGGTGGTGGGAAGGTGGGAGGGAAGGTGGAAGGGAAGGTGGTGGGAAGGTGGGAGGGAAGGTGGTGGGAAGGTGGGAGGCAAGGTGGTGGGAAGATGGGAGGGAAGGTGGGGGAAGGTGGGAGAGAAGGTGGGAGGGAAGGTGGGAGGGAAGGCGGGAGGGAAGGTGGGAGGGAAGGTGGTGGGAAGGTGGAAGGGAAGGTGGGAGGGAAGGCGGGAAAGAAGATGGGAGGGAAGGCGGGAGGGAAGGTGGTGGGAAGGTGGGTGGGAAGGTGGGAGAAAGTGGGAGGGAAGGTGGGAGGGAAGGCGGGAGGGAAGGTGGGAGGAAAGGTGGTGGGAAGGTGGGAGGGAAGAAGTGGGAGTGAAGGTGGGTGGGAAGGTGGGGAAAGGTGGGAGGAAAGGTGGGAGGGAAGGCGGGAGGGAAGGTGGGGAAAGGTGGGAGGGAAGGTGGGGAATTAGGGAGGGAAGGGATAGTGGGAGGAAAGGTGAGAGGGAAGGAAAGGTGGGAGGAAAGGTGAGAGGGAAGGTGGGAGGAAAGGTGGGGGAAGGTGGGAGGGAAGGTGGGAGGGAATTAGGGAGGGAAGGTGGGGAAAGTGGGAGGGAAGGTGGGAGGGAAGGCGGGAGGGAAGGTGGGAGGGAAGGTGGGAGGGAAGGTGGGAGGGAATTCGAGAGGGAAGGTGGGAGGGAAGGTGATAAAGAAGAAAGAGGGAGGGGAGAGAAGGAAGGAAGGAAGAAAGAGGGAGGGAGAGAAGGAAGGAAGGAAGAAAAAGGGAGGAGAGAGAAGGAAGGAAGGAAGAAAGAGGGAGGGGAGAGAAGGAAGGAAGGAGGGAAGAAAGAGGGAGGAGAGAGAAGGAAGAAAGGAAGAAAGAGGGAGGAGAGAGAAGCGAGGAAGAAAGAGGGATGAGAGAGAGAAGGAAGGAAGGAAGAAAGAGGGAGGGGAGAGAAGGAAGGAAGGAGGGAAGAAAGAGGGAGGAGAGAGAGAAGGAAGGAAGAAACAGGGAGGGGAGAGAGAAGGAAGCAAGGAAGAAAGAGGAAGGAGAGAGAGAAGGAAGGAATGAAGAAAGAAGGAGCAGAGAGAGAAGAAAGGAATGAAGAAAGAAGGAGGAGAGAGAGAAGGAATGAAGAAAGAAGGAGCAGAGAGAGAAGAAAGGAATGAAGAAAGAAGGAGGAGAGAAGGAAAGAATGAAGAAAGAAGGAGGAGAGAGAAAAGGAAGGAATTAAGAAAGGAGGAGGAGAGAGAAAAGGAAGGAATTAAGAAAGGAGGAGGAGAGAGAGAAGAAAAGAACGAAGAAAGAAGGAGGAGAGAGAGAAGGAATGAAGAAAGAAGGAGGAGAGAGAGAAGGATGGAATGAAGAAAGAAGGAGGAGAGAGAGAAGAAAAGAACGAAGAAAGAAGGAGGAGAGAGAGAAGAAAAGAATGAAGAAAGAAGGAGGAGAGAGAGAAGGAATGAAGAAAGAAGGAGGAGAGAGAGAAGAAAGGAGGGAAGACAAGGAGCTACTAAGCAATAATAATTAAAATTTTAGGATGGGATAAAAAATAGAAAGAATGGGGTAAAACAAGGAAGTGAAGAGAATGGAAGAAGAAAATGAAAGATGGTAACAAGGAACATGAAAACAACAGGTGCGAAATAACTCTTGATAAAGAGGAGATAGTGAAAGGCGGTGAGAAGGACTTGATGATTTCACAAGAATGGGAGAGTTTGTGATAGCAAAAACACCATTGGTAACACTGGACCTGGTACCATTGTTCCACACCACTGGTAACACTGGACCTGGTACCATTGTTCCACACCACTGGTAACACTGGACCTGGTACCATTGTTCCACACCACTGGTAACACTGGACCTGGTACCATTGTTCCACACCACTGGTAACACTGGACCTGGTACCATTGTTCCACACCACTGGTAACACTGGACCTGGTACCATTGTTCCACACCACTGGTAACACTGGACCTGGTACCATTGTTCCACACCACTGGTAACACTGGACCTGGTACCATTGTTCCACACCACTGGTAACACTGGACCTGGTACCATTGTTCCACACCACTGGTAACACTGGACCTGGTACCATTGTTCCACACCACTGGTAACACTGGACCTGGTACCATTGTTCCACACCACTGGTAACACTGGACCTGGTACCATTGTTCCACACCAGTGCTAAAACTGGACCTGGTACCATTGTTCCAAACCACTGGTAACACTGGACCTGGTACCATTGTTCCACACCACTGGTAACACTTGACCTGGTACCATTGTTCCACACCACTGGTAACACTTGACCTGGTACCATTGTTCAACACCACTGGTAACACTTGACCTGGTACCATTGTTCCACACCACTGGTAACACTGGACCTGGTACCATTGTTCCACACCACTGGTAACACTGGACCTGGTACCATTGTTCAACACCACTGGTAACACTTGACCTGGTAACATTGTTCCACACCACTGGTAACACTGGACCTCGTACCATTGTTCCAAACCACTGGTAACACTTGACCTGGTAACATTGTTTGAAACCACTGGTAACACTGGACCTGGTACCATTGTTCCACACCACTGGTAACACTTGGCCTGGTACCATTGTTCAACACCACTGGTAACACTTGGCCTGGTAACATTGTTCCACACCACTGGTGACACTGGACCTGGTACCATTGTTCCACACCACTGGTAACACTGGACCTGGTACCATTGATCCAAACCACTGATAACACTGGACCTGGTAGAATTGTTCCACACCTCTGGTAACACTGGACCTGGTAATTTTGTTCAATACCACTTTTAAAACTGGACCTGGTACCATTGTTCCACACAACTGGTAACACTGGACCTGGTACCATTGTTCAACACCACTGGTAACACTTGGCCTGGTAACATTGTTCCACACCACTGGTAACACTGGACCTGGTACCATTGTTCCACACCACTGGTAACACTGGACCTGGTACCATTGTTCCAAACCACTGATAACACTGGACCTGGTAGAATTGTTCCACACCTCTGGTAACACTGGACCTGGTACCATTGTTCCACACCACTTTTAACACTGGACCTGGTACCATTGTTCCACACAACTGGTAACACTGGACCTGGTACCATTGTTCCACAACACTGGTAACACTTGACCTGGTAACATTGTTCCACACCACTGGTAACACTGGACCTGGTACCATTGTTCCAAACCACTGGTAACACTGAACCTGGTACCATTGTTCCACAACACTGGTAACACTGGACCTGGTACCATTGTTCCACACCACTGCTAACACTGAGACCTGGTACCATTGTTCCACACCACTGGTAACACTGGACCTGGTACCATTGTTCCACACCAGTGCTAAAACTGGACCTGGTACCATTGTTCCAAACCACTGGTAACACTGGACCTGGTACCATTGTTCCACACCTCTGGTAACACTGGACCTGGTACCATTGTTCCACACCACTGGTAACACTGGACCTGGTACCATTGTTCAACACCACTGGTAACACTTGACCTGGTAACATTGTTCAACACCACTGGTAACACTGGACCTCGTACAATTGTTCCAAACCACTGGTAACACTGGACCTGGTACCATCGTTCCACACCTCTGGTAACACTGGACCTGGTACCATTGTTCCACACCACTTTTAACACTGGACCTTGTGCAATTGTTCCAAATCACTGGTTACACTGAACCAGGTACCATTGTTCACACCACTGGTAACACTGGACCTGGTACCATTGTTCCACACAACTGGTAACACTTGACCTGGTACCATTGTTCAACACCACTGGTAACACTGGACCTGGTACCATTGTTCAACACCACTGGTAACACTGGACCTGGTACCATTGTTCAACACCACTGGTAACACTGGACCTGGTACCATTGTTCCAAACCATTGGTAACACTGGACCTGGTACCATTGTTCCACACCACTGGTAACACTGGATCAGGTACCATTGTTCCACACCACTGGTAACACTTGACCTAGTACCATTGTTCCAAACCACTAGTAACACTGGACCTGGTACCATTGTTCCACACCACTGGTAACACTGGACCTGGTACCATTGTTCAACACCACTGGTAACACTGGACCTGGTACCATTGTTCCAAACCACTGATAACACTGGACCTGGTAGAATTGTTCCACACCTCTGGTAACACTGGACCTGGCACCATTGTTCCACACCACTTTTAACACTGGACCTGGTACCATTGTTCCACACAACTGGTAACACTAGACCTGGTACCATTGTTCCACACCACTGGTAACATTGGAACCTGGTAACACTGTTCCACACCACTCGTAACAGTGGACCTGGTACCATTGTTCCACACCACTGGTGACGCTGGACCTGGTACCATTGTTCCACACCACTAGTAACATTGGAACCTGGTACCATTGTTCCACATCATATTACCTCTCCAGTTGCAAGGAGGCTCGAACCTGTGTCCTGTATTTTGGCCGTGAAGTTGAACACTACCCTCAGCTGTGTCTTGACTATACTCAGCTGTGTCAACACTACACTCAGCTGTGTCAACACTACACTCAGCTGTGTCAACACTACACTCAGCTGTGTCAACACTACACTCAGCTGTGTCAACACTATACTCAGCTGTGTCAACACCACACTCAGCTGTGTCAACACTACACTCAGCTATGTGTCAACACTATACTCAGCTGTGTCAACACTACACTCAGCTATGTGTCAACACTATACTCAGCTGTGTCAACACTATACTCAGCTATGTGTCAACACTACACTCAGCTGTGTCATCACTACACTCAGCTATGTGTCAACACTATACTCAGCTGTGTCAACACTACACTCAGCTGTGTCAACACTATACTCAGCTATGAGTCAACACTACACTCAGCTGTGTCAACACTACACTCAGCTATGTGTCAACACTACACTCAGCTATGTGTCAACACTATACTCAGCTGTGTCAACACTACACTCAGCTATGTGTCAACACTACACTCAGCTGTGTCAACACTACACTCAGCTGTGTACTCACCTAATTGTACTCACCTAATTGTGGTTGCAGGGGTCGAGACTCAGCTCCTGGCCCCGCCTCTTCACTGATCGCTACTGGATCCTCTCTCTCTCTGCTTCCTGAGCTTTGTCATACCTCTTCTTAAAACTATGTATGGTTCCTGCCTCCACTACTTCACTTGCTAGGCTATTCCACTTGCTGACAACTCTATGACTGAAGAAATACTTCCTAACGTCCCTGTGACTCGTCTGAGTCTTCAGCTTCCAGTTGTGACCCCTTGTCCCTGTGTCCCCTCTCTGGAACATCCTATCTCTGTCCACCTTATCTATTCCCCGCAGTATCTTGTATGTCGTTATCATGTCTCCCCTGACCCTTCTGTCCTCCAGTGTCGTCAGTCCGATTTCCCTTAACCTTTCCTCGTACGACATTCCCTTGAGCTCTGGGACTAGCCTTGTTGCAAACCTTTGTACTTTCTCTAACTTCTTGACGTGCTTGACCAGGTGTGGGTTCCAGACTGGTGCTGCATACTCCAGTATGGGCCTAACATACACAGTGTACAGTGTCTTGAACGATTCCTTATTGAGGTATCGGAACGCTATTCTCAGGTTTGCCAGGCGCCCGTATGCTGCAGCGGTTATTTGGTTGATGTGTGCCTCCGGTGATGTACTCGGTGTTATGGTCACCCCAAGGTCTTTCTCCCTGAGTGAGGTCTGTAGTCTTTGTCCACCTAGCCTATATTCTGTCTGCGGTCTTCTTTGCCCCTCCCCAATCTTCATGACTTTGCATTTGGCTGGATTGAATTCGAGGAGCCAGTTCCTGGACCACATGTCCAGCCTCTCCAGGTCTCTTTGCAGTCCTGCCTCATCCTCGTCCGATTTAATTCTTCTCATCAACTTCACGTCATCTGCGAACAGGGACACTTCAGAGTCTATTCCTTCCATCATGTCGTTCACATATATCAAAAATAGCACTGGTCCTAGAACTGACCCCTGTGGGACCCCGCTCGTAACAGGCGCCCACTGTGATACCTCTTCACGTACCATGACTCGTTGCTGCCTCCCTGTCAGGTATTCCCTTATCCATTGCAGTGCCCTTCCTTTTATGTGTGCCTGATCCTCCAGCTTCTGCACTAATCTCTTGTGGGGAACTGTGTCAAAGGCCTTCCTGCAGTCTAGGAAAACGCAATCTACCCAACCCTCTCTCTCGTGTCTTACTTCTGTTACCTTGTCATAAAACTCCAGGAGGTTTGTGATACAAGATTTGCCTTCCATGAACCCATGCTGGTTTTCATTTATAATCTTGTTCCTTTCCAGGTGTTCGACCACTCTCCTCCTGATAATCTTCTCCATGACTTTGCACACAATACATGTCAGAGACACAGGTCTGTAGTTTAGTGCCTCGTTTCTGTTTCCTTTCTTAAATATGGGGACTACATTAGCTGTCTTCCATTTCTCAGGTAGTTGCCCAGTTTCAAGGGATGTGTTGAAGATTGTGGTTAGAGGCACACACAGCATCTCTGCTCCTTCTCTAAGGACCCATGGGGAGATGTTGTCCGGTCCCATCGCCTTTGAGGTGTCAAGGTCACTTAAGAGCTTCTTCACCTCCTCCTCAGTTGTTCGTATGTCATCCAACACTTGTTGGTATATTCCCTCTTGATGTTCCCTTCTGTGCTGTCTTCCCACAGCCCTTCCTGTCTCTACTGTAAAAACTTCCTTAAATCTCCTGTTCAGCTCCTCACATACCTCCTGATCATTTCTTGTGAGTTCTCCACCTTCTGTCCTTAATCTGATCACCTGGTCTTTGACTGTTGTCTTCCTCCTGATGTGGCTATACAACAGTTTCGGGTCAGTCTTGATTCTCGATGCTATGTCATTTTCATACTGTCGCTGGGCCTCCCTCCTTACCTGTGCGTACTCATTCCTGGCTCTGCGACTGATCTCCCTATTTTCGTGTGTTCTCTGCCTTCTGTACTTTTTCCATTCTCTATTGCACTTTGTTTTTGCCTCCTTACACCGTCGGGTAAACCAGGGGCTTGTTCTGGTCTTCCCGTTGTTACTGTTGCCCTTGGGAATGAACCTTTCCACTGCCTCCTTGCATTTTGTTGCTACATATTCCATCATTTCATTTACTGGCTTTCCTGCCAGTTCTCTGTCCCACTGGACCTCCCGCATGAAGTTCTTCAACCCTATGTAGTCCCCTCTTTTATAGTCAGGCTTTTCCCATTCTACTCCTGTTATTCTCTCCACTTGCAGCTCTACTATGTATTCAAAGCACAGAACCACGTGGTCGCTAGCTCCTAGGGGACTCTCATACTTGATATCCTCAATGTCTGAGCTGCCCAGGGTGAACACAAGGTCCAATCTTGCTGGTTCATCCTCCCCTCTCACTCTGGTAGTGTCCTTAACATGTTGGTGCATGAGGTTTTCCAGCACCACGTCCAACATCCTGGCTCTCCATGTTTCGGGACCCCCATGTGGCTCCAGGTTTTCCCAGTCAATCTCCCTGTGGTTGAAATCCCCCATAACCAGCAACTTTGCTCTGCTGGAGTGAGCTCTTCTTGCCACCTCAGCAAGTGTGTCCACCATTGCTCTGTTGCTCTCTTCATATTCCTCTCTTGGCCTCCTGCAGTTCTGTGGTGGATTATACATCACTGCAATGACCACTTTGTGTTCCCCAGACTGAAGTGTACCTGCTATGTAGTCTCTTTCTCCTGTCTCATCTATTCCTTCCATTTTCTCGAATTTCCATCTGTTTTTTACGAGCAGAGCAACCCCACCTCCCCCCCTACCCCTTCTATCTTTCCTCATGATCTGGTATCCTTGTGGGAAGATTGCATCTGTTATTGTCTCCATGAGTTTTGTTTCTGTAACTGCTATGATGTCTGGGGACTTCTCATTGATTCTTTCTTGCCATTCCTCATGTTTATTCGTTAATCCATCTGCATTTGTGTACCAAACCTTCAACTTCTGTTCTAATACTGTAACTGTGGTGCGGGGGGTGGAAACAGAGGGATCGGTGTGTGATGGTTGGTTTGGAATGTTCAGTTGCCTTGGGGGTGTCGTGGCTGGAGTCCTTCTGCAGGTGTTTCTGGGGGGTGCGCTTGTCCTTCCATTTGATCCTGGGTTATTCTGCTCTCCTTTTTCATTTCCTCCCATTTCTCCTTTCGTTTTTGAACTCTCTCTTTCATTGTCTTCCTTTCGTCCTGTGTTCTGTCTCGGTCGAGGTACACACTCCGGAACTCCTGCTTGCCTCTCAGCCGTGCTTTCTCCTGCAGGATCATGGTTCGGGTTGATTCTGCCTTGAAAATTACTTTGAGAGGCCGATTCCTTTTCTTTGTGAACCACCCAATTCTCCGAAAATTTGCCACCTGGGTCATGTCCCCCTCGCCTATCACCTTCATGATGTCTTCAATCGCTTTTTTCTCCTCCTGCTTTCTTTCATCATAAGTTTCCCCTTTAGCTTCGTCTAGCCCATAGACAAACACGGATCTCTCCCTTTCCACCTCCCACTGTGACTCCCATTGCATCCTCTGATGTGTTTTGGTTCCTTCCCGTGGAGTGTTCCTTCCTTCAGTCCCTTCCCTCGTTATGGCCCCTATGCTTCTTGGTTTATCCTTCCTGCTCACTTGCTCCTGGCCCCCACAGGTATCTGGTAAGGTCCTTGCACATGTCCTAGTTCCATCAATGTCTTCCAACCTCTCTTTCTGTCCTAGAGTGCTCCCTGTCAGCTGTGTCAACACTACACTCAGCTATGTGTCAACACTACACTCAGCTGTGTCAACACTACACTCAGCTGTGTCAACACTACACTCAGCTGTGTCAACACTACACTCAGCTGTGTCAACACTATACTCAGCTGTGTCAACACCACACTCAGCTGTGTCAACACTACACTCAGCTATGTGTCAACACTATACTCAGCTGTGTCAACACTACACTCAGCTATGTGTCAACACTATACTCAGCTGTGTCAACACTATACTCAGCTATGTGTCAACACTACACTCAGCTGTGTCAACACTACACTCAGCTATGTGTCAACACTATACTCAGCTGTGTCAACACTACACTCAGCTGTGTCAACACTATACTCAGCTATGAGTCAACACTACACTCAGCTGTGTCAACACTACACTCAGCTATGTGTCAACACTACACTCAGCTATGTGTCAACACTATACTCAGCTGTGTCAACACTACACTCAGCTATGTGTCAACACTACACTCAGCTGTGTCAACACTACACTCAGCTGTGTCAACACTACACTCAGCTGTGTCAACACTACACTCAGCTATGTGTCAACACTACACTCAGCTGTGTCAACACTACACTCAGCTGTGTCAACACTACACTCAGCTTTGTCAACACTACACTCAGCTATGTGTCAACACTACACTCAGCTGTGTCAACACTACACTCAGCTGTGTCAACACTACACTCAGCTATGTGTCAACACTATACTCAGCTGTGTCAACACTACACTCAGCTATGTGTCAACACTACACTCAGCTGTGTCAACACTACACTCAGCTATGTCAACACTACACTCAGCTGTGTCAACACTATACTCAGCTGTGTCAACACTACACTCAGCTATGTGTCAACACTACACTCAGCTATGTCAACACTACACTCAGCTGTGTCAACACTACACTCAGCTGTGTCAACACTACACTCAGCTATGTGTCAACACTACACTCAGCTGTGTCAACACCACACTCAGCTTTGTGTCAACACTATACTCAACTGTGTCAACACTACACTCAGCTATGTGTCAACACTATACTCTGCTGTGTCAACACTACACTCAGCTTTGTCAACACTACACTCAGCTGTGTCAACACTACACTCAGCTATGTGTCAACACTACACTCAGCTGTGTCAACACTACACTCAGCTATGTGTCAACACTATACTCAGCTGTGTCAACACCACACTCAGATGTGTCAACACTACACTCAGCTATGTGTCAACACTATACTCAGCTGTGTCAACACCACACTCAGATGTGTCAACACTACACTCAGCTATGTGTCAACACTACACTCAGCTGTGTCAACACTACACTCAGCTGTGTCAACACTACACTCAACTGTGTCAACACTACACTCAGCTGTGTCAACACTACACTCAGCTATGTGTCAACACTACACTCAGCTGTGTCAACACTACACTCAGCTATGTCAACACTACACTCAGCTATGTCAACACTACACTCAGCTGTGTCAACACTACACTCAGCTGTGTCAACACTACACTCAGCTATGTGTCAACACTACACTCAGCTATGTGTCAACACTACACTCAGCTATGTCAACACTACACTCAGCTATGTGTCAACACTACACTCAGCTATGTGTCAACACTACACTCAGCTGTGTCAACACTACACTCAGCTATGTCAACACTACACTCAGCTATGTGTCAACACTACACTCAGCTATGTCAACACTACACTCAGCTATGTGTCAACACTACACTCAGCTATGTCAACACTACACTCAGCTATGTGTCAACACTACACTCAGCTATGTGTCAACACTACACTCAGCTAAGTCAACACTACACTCAGCTGTGTCAACACTATACTCAGCTATGTCAACACTACACTCAGCTATGTCAACACTACACTCAGCTATGTCAACACTACACTCAGCTATGTGTCAACACTACACTCAGCTATGTCAACACTACACTCAGCTATGTGTCAACACTACACTCAGCTATGTCAACACTACACTCAGCTATGTCAACACTACACTCAGCTGTGTCAACACTACACTCAGCTGTGTCAACACTACACTCAGCAATGTCAACACTACACTCAGCTATGTCAACACTACACTCAGCTGTGTCAACACTATACTCAGCTATGTGTCAACACTACACTCAGCTGTGTCAACACTACACTCAGCTATGTGTCAACACTACACTCAGCTATGTGTCAACACTATACTCAGCTGTGTCAACACTACACTCAGCTATGTGTCAACACTACACTCAGCTGTGTCAACACTACACTCAGCTGTGTCAACACTACACTCAGCTGTTTCAACACTACACTCAGCTATGTGTCAACACTACACTCAGCTGTGTCAACACTACACTCAGCTGTGTCAACACTACACTCAGCTGTGTCAACACTACACTCAGCTATGTGTCAACACTACACTCAGCTGTGTCAACACTACACTCAGCTGTGTCAACACTACACTCAGCTGTGTCAACACTACACTCAGCTATGTGTCAACACTACACTCAGCTGTGTCAACACTACACTCAGCTATGTGTCAACACTACACTCAGCTGTGTCAACACTACACTCAGCTGTGTCAACACTACACTCAGCTATGGGTCAACACTATACTCAGCTGTGTCAACAGTACACTCAGCTATGTGTCAACACTACACTCAGCTGTGTCAACACTACACTCAGCTATGTCAACACTACACTCAGCTGTGTCAACACTATACTCAGCTGTGTCAACACAACACTCAGCTATGTGTCAACACTACACTCAGCTATGTCAACACTACACTCAGCTGTGTCAACACTACACTCAGCTGTGTCAACATTACACTCAGCTATGTGTCAACACTACACTCAGCTGTGTCAACACTACACTCAGCTATGTGTCAACACTATACTCAGCAGTGTCAACACTACACTCAGCTATGTGTCAACACTATACTCAACTGTGTCATCACTACACTCAGCTATGTGTCAACACTATACTCAGCTGTGTCAACACTACACTCAGCTTTGTCAACACTACACTCAGCTGTGTCAACACTACACTCAGCTATGTGTCAACACTACACTCAGCTGTGTCAACACTACACTCAGCTATGTGTCAACACTATACTCAGCTGTGTCAACACTACACTCAGCTATGTGTCAACACTATACTCAGCTGTGTCAACACCACACTCAGATGTGTCAACACTACACTCAGCTATGTGTCAACACTACACTCAGCTGTGTCAACACTACACTCAGCTGTGTCAACACTACACTCAACTGTGTCAACACTACATTCAGCTGTGTCAACACTACACTCAGCTATGTGTCAACACTACACTCAGCTGTGTCAACACTACACTCAGCTATGTCAACACTACACTCAGCTATGTCAACACTACACTCAGCTGTGTCAACACTACACTCAGCTGTGTCAACACTACACTCAGCTATGTGTCAACACTACACTCAGCTATGTGTCAACACTACACTCAGCTATGTGTCAACACTACACTCAGCTATGTCAACACTACACTCAGCTATGTGTCAACACTACACTCAGCTATGTGTCAACACTACACTCAGCTATGTCAACACTACACTCAGCTATGTCAACAGTACACTCAGCTATGTCAACACTACACTCAGCTATGTGTCAACACTACACTCAGCTATATGTCAACACTACACTCAGCTATGTGTCAACACTACACTCAGCTATGTCAACACTACACTCAGCTATGTCAACACTACACTCAGCTGTGTCAACACTACACTCAGCTGTGTCAACACTACACTCAGCTATGTCAACACTACACTCAGCTATGTCAACACTACACTCAGCTGTGTCAACACTATACTCAGCTGTGTCAACACCACACTCAGCTATGTCAACACTACACTCAGCTATGTCAACACTACACTCAGCTATGTCAACACTACACTCAGCTATGTCAACACTACACTCAGCTATGTCAACACTACACTCAGCTGTGTCAACACTACACTCAGCTATGTGTCAACACTACACTCAGCTATGTTAACACTACACTCAGCTGTGTCAACACTACACTCAGCTATGTGTCAACACTACACTCAGCTGTGTCAACACTACACTCAGCTGTGTCAACACTACACTCAGCTATGTCAACACTACACTCAGCTATGTCAACACTACACTCAGCTATGTCAACACTACACTCAGCTGTGTCAACACTACACTCAGCTATGTCAACACTACACTCAGCTGTGTCAACACTACACTCAGCTGTGTCAACACTACACTCAGCTGTGTCAACACTACACTCAGCTATGTCAACACTACACTCAGCTATGTCAACACTACACTCAGCTATGTCAACACTACACTCAGCTATGTCAACACTACACTCAGCTATGTCAACACTACACTCAGCTGTGTCAACACTACACTCAGCTGTGTCAACACTACACTCAGCTGTGTCAACACTACACTCAGCTGTGTTAACACTACACTCAGCTGTGTCAACACTACACTCAGCTATGTCAACACTACACTCAGCTGTGTGTCAACACTATACTCAGCTGTGTCAACACTACACTCAGCTGTGTGTCAACATTACACTCAGCTATGTCAACACTACACTCAGCTGTGTCAACACTACACTCAGCTGTGTCAACACTACACTCAGCTGTGTCAACATTACACTCAGCTGTGTCAACACTACACTCAGCTGTGTCAACACTACACTCAGCTGTGTCAACACTACACTCAGCTATGTCAACACTACACTCAGCTGTGTGTCAACATTACACTCAGCTGTGTCAACACTACACTCAGCTATGTCAACACTACACTCAGCTGTGTCAACACTACACTCAGCTGTGTCAAAAATACACTCAGCTATGTCAACACTACACTCAGCTGTGTCAACACTACACTCAGCTGTGTCAACACTACACTCAGCTATGTGTCAACACTACACTCAGCTATGTGTCAACACTACACTCAGCTGTGTCAACACTATACTCAGCTGTGTCAACACCACACTCAGCTGTGTCAACACTACACTCAGCTATGTCAACACTACACTCAGCTATGTCAACACTACACTCAGCTGTGTCAACACTACACTCAGCTATGTGTCAACACTACACTCAGCTATGTCAACACTACACTCAGCTGTGTCAACACTACACTCAGCTGTGTCAACACTACACTCAGCTATGTCAACACTACAATCAGCTATGTCAACACTACACTCAGCTATGTCAACACTACAATCAGCTGTGTCAACACTACACTCAGCTATGTCAACACTACACTCAGCTATGTCAACACTACACTCAGCTATGTCAACACTACACTCAGCTGTGTCAACACTACACTCAGCTGTGTCAACACTACACTCAGCTATGTCAACACTACACTCAGCTGTGTCAACACTACACTCAGCTGTGTCAACACTACACTCAGCTATGTCAACACTACACTCAGCTATGTGTCAACACTACACTCAGCTATGTGTCAACACTACACTCAGCTGTGTCAACACTACACTCAGCTGTGTCAACACTACACTCAGCTGTGTCAACACTACACTCAGCTGTGTCAACACTACACTCAGCTGTGTCAACACTACACTCAGCTGTGTCAACACTACACTCAGCTATGTCAACACTACACTCAGCTGTGTCAACACTACACTCAGCTGTGTCAACACTACACTCAGCTATGTGTCAACACTACACTCAGCTATGTGTCAACACTACACTCAGCTGTGTCAACACTACACTCAGTTGTGTCAACACTACACTCAGCTGTGTCAACACTACACTCAGCTATGTGTCAACACTACACTCAGCTATGTGTCAACACTACACTCAGCTGTGTCAACACTACACTCAGCTGTGTCAAAACTACACTCAGCTGTGTCAACACTACACTCAGCTATGTGTCAACACTGCACTCAGCTGTGTCAACACTACACTCAGCTATGTGTCAACACTACACTCTGCTGTGTCAACACTACACTCAGCTATGTGTCAACACTACACTCAGCTATGTGTCAACACTACACTCAGCTATGTGTCAACACTACACTCAGCTGTGTCAACACTACACTCAGCTGTGTCAACACTACACTCAGCTATGTGTCAACACTATACTCAGCTGTGTCAACACTACACTCAGCTATGTGTCAACACTACACTCAGCTGTGTCAACACTACACTCAGCTATGTCAACACTACACTCAGCTGTGTCAACACTATACTCAGCTGTGTCAACACTACACTCAGCTATGTGTCAACACTACACTCAGCTATGTCAACACTACACTCAGCTGTGTCAACACTACACTCAGCTGTGTCAACACTACACTCAGCTATGTGTCAACACTACACTCAGCTGTGTCAACACCACACTCAGCTTTGTGTCAACACTATACTCAACTGTGTCAACACTACACTCAGCTATGTGTCAACACTATACTCTGCTGTGTCAACACTACACTCAGCTTTGTCAACACTACACTCAGCTGTGTCAACACTACACTCAGCTATGTGTCAACACTACACTCAGCTGTGTCAACACTACACTCAGCTATGTGTCAACACTATACTCAGCTGTGTCAACACCACACTCAGATGTGTCAACACTACACTCAGCTATGTGTCAACACTATACTCAGCTGTGTCAACACCACACTCAGATGTGTCAACACTACACTCAGCTATGTGTCAACACTACACTCAGCTGTGTCAACACTACACTCAGCTGTGTCAACACTACACTCAACTGTGTCAACACTACACTCAGCTGTGTCAACACTACACTCAGCTATGTGTCAACACTACACTCAGCTGTGTCAACACTACACTCAGCTATGTCAACACTACACTCAGCTATGTCAACACTACACTCAGCTGTGTCAACACTACACTCAGCTGTGTCAACACTACACTCAGCTATGTGTCAACACTACACTCAGCTATGTGTCAACACTACACTCAGCTATGTCAACACTACACTCAGCTATGTGTCAACACTACACTCAGCTATGTGTCAACACTACACTCAGCTGTGTCAACACTACACTCAGCTATGTCAACACTACACTCAGCTATGTCAACACTACACTCAGCTATGTCAACACTACACTCAGCTATGTGTCAACACTACACTCAGCTATGTCAACACTACACTCAGCTATGTGTCAACACTACACTCAGCTATGTGTCAACACTACACTCAGCTAAGTCAACACTACACTCAGCTGTGTCAACACTATACTCAGCTATGTCAACACTACACTCAGCTATGTCAACACTACACTCAGCTATGTCAACACTACACTCAGCTATGTGTCAACACTACACTCAGCTATGTCAACACTACACTCAGCTATGTGTCAACACTACACTCAGCTATGTCAACACTACACTCAGCTATGTCAACACTACACTCAGCTGTGTCAACACTACACTCAGCTGTGTCAACACTACACTCAGCAATGTCAACACTACACTCAGCTATGTCAACACTACACTCAGCTGTGTCAACACTATACTCAGCTATGTGTCAACACTACACTCAGCTGTGTCAACACTACACTCAGCTATGTGTCAACACTACACTCAGCTATGTGTCAACACTATACTCAGCTGTGTCAACACTACACTCAGCTATGTGTCAACACTACACTCAGCTGTGTCAACACTACACTCAGCTGTGTCAACACTACACTCAGCTGTTTCAACACTACACTCAGCTATGTGTCAACACTACACTCAGCTGTGTCAACACTACACTCAGCTGTGTCAACACTACACTCAGCTGTGTCAACACTACACTCAGCTATGTGTCAACACTACACTCAGCTGTGTCAACACTACACTCAGCTGTGTCAACACTACACTCAGCTGTGTCAACACTACACTCAGCTATGTGTCAACACTACACTCAGCTGTGTCAACACTACACTCAGCTATGTGTCAACACTACACTCAGCTGTGTCAACACTACACTCAGCTGTGTCAACACTACACTCAGCTATGGGTCAACACTATACTCAGCTGTGTCAACAGTACACTCAGCTATGTGTCAACACTACACTCAGCTGTGTCAACACTACACTCAGCTATGTCAACACTACACTCAGCTGTGTCAACACTATACTCAGCTGTGTCAACACAACACTCAGCTATGTGTCAACACTACACTCAGCTATGTCAACACTACACTCAGCTGTGTCAACACTACACTCAGCTGTGTCAACACTACACTCAGCTATGTGTCAACACTACACTCAGCTGTGTCAACACTACACTCAGCTATGTGTCAACACTATACTCAGCAGTGTCAACACTACACTCAGCTATGTGTCAACACTATACTCAACTGTGTCATCACTACACTCAGCTATGTGTCAACACTATACTCAGCTGTGTCAACACTACACTCAGCTTTGTCAACACTACACTCAGCTGTGTCAACACTACACTCAGCTATGTGTCAACACTACACTCAGCTGTGTCAACACTACACTCAGCTATGTGTCAACACTATACTCAGCTGTGTCAACACTACACTCAGCTATGTGTCAACACTATACTCAGCTGTGTCAACACCACACTCAGATGTGTCAACACTACACTCAGCTATGTGTCAACACTACACTCAGCTGTGTCAACACTACACTCAGCTGTGTCAACACTACACTCAACTGTGTCAACACTACATTCAGCTGTGTCAACACTACACTCAGCTATGTGTCAACACTACACTCAGCTGTGTCAACACTACACTCAGCTATGTCAACACTACACTCAGCTATGTCAACACTACACTCAGCTGTGTCAACACTACACTCAGCTGTGTCAACACTACACTCAGCTATGTGTCAACACTACACTCAGCTATGTGTCAACACTACACTCAGCTATGTGTCAACACTACACTCAGCTATGTCAACACTACACTCAGCTATGTGTCAACACTACACTCAGCTATGTGTCAACACTACACTCAGCTATGTCAACACTACACTCAGCTATGTCAACAGTACACTCAGCTATGTCAACACTACACTCAGCTATGTGTCAACACTACACTCAGCTATATGTCAACACTACACTCAGCTATGTGTCAACACTACACTCAGCTATGTCAACACTACACTCAGCTATGTCAACACTACACTCAGCTGTGTCAACACTACACTCAGCTGTGTCAACACTACACTCAGCTATGTCAACACTACACTCAGCTATGTCAACACTACACTCAGCTGTGTCAACACTATACTCAGCTGTGTCAACACCACACTCAGCTATGTCAACACTACACTCAGCTATGTCAACACTACACTCAGCTATGTCAACACTACACTCAGCTATGTCAACACTACACTCAGCTATGTCAACACTACACTCAGCTGTGTCAACACTACACTCAGCTATGTGTCAACACTACACTCAGCTATGTTAACACTACACTCAGCTGTGTCAACACTACACTCAGCTATGTGTCAACACTACACTCAGCTGTGTCAACACTACACTCAGCTGTGTCAACACTACACTCAGCTATGTCAACACTACACTCAGCTATGTCAACACTACACTCAGCTATGTCAACACTACACTCAGCTGTGTCAACACTACACTCAGCTATGTCAACACTACACTCAGCTGTGTCAACACTACACTCAGCTGTGTCAACACTACACTCAGCTGTGTCAACACTACACTCAGCTATGTCAACACTACACTCAGCTATGTCAACACTACACTCAGCTATGTCAACACTACACTCAGCTATGTCAACACTACACTCAGCTATGTCAACACTACACTCTGCTGTGTCAACACTACACTCAGCTGTGTCAACACTACACTCAGCTGTGTCAACACTACACTCAGCTGTGTTAACACTACACTCAGCTGTGTCAACACTACACTCAGCTATGTCAACACTACACTCAGCTGTGTGTCAACACTATACTCAGCTGTGTCAACACTACACTCAGCTGTGTGTCAACATTACACTCAGCTATGTCAACACTACACTCAGCTGTGTCAACACTACACTCAGCTGTGTCAACACTACACTCAGCTGTGTCAACATTACACTCAGCTGTGTCAACACTACACTCAGCTGTGTCAACACTACACTCAGCTGTGTCAACACTACACTCAGCTATGTCAACACTACACTCAGCTGTGTGTCAACATTACACTCAGCTGTGTCAACACTACACTCAGCTATGTCAACACTACACTCAGCTGTGTCAACACTACACTCAGCTGTGTCAAAAATACACTCAGCTATGTCAACACTACACTCAGCTGTGTCAACACTACACTCAGCTGTGTCAACACTACACTCAGCTATGTGTCAACACTACACTCAGCTATGTGTCAACACTACACTCAGCTGTGTCAACACTATACTCAGCTGTGTCAACACCACACTCAGCTGTGTCAACACTACACTCAGCTATGTCAACACTACACTCAGCTATGTCAACACTACACTCAGCTGTGTCAACACTACACTCAGCTATGTGTCAACACTACACTCAGCTATGTCAACACTACACTCAGCTGTGTCAACACTACACTCAGCTGTGTCAACACTACACTCAGCTATGTCAACACTACAATCAGCTATGTCAACACTACACTCAGCTATGTCAACACTACAATCAGCTGTGTCAACACTACACTCAGCTATGTCAACACTACACTCAGCTATGTCAACACTACACTCAGCTATGTCAACACTACACTCAGCTGTGTCAACACTACACTCAGCTGTGTCAACACTACACTCAGCTATGTCAACACTACACTCAGCTGTGTCAACACTACACTCAGCTGTGTCAACACTACACTCAGCTATGTCAACACTACACTCAGCTATGTGTCAACACTACACTCAGCTATGTGTCAACACTACACTCAGCTGTGTCAACACTACACTCAGCTATGTGTCAACACTACACTCAGCTGTGTCAACACTACACTCAGCTGTGTCAACACTACACTCAGCTGTGTCAACACTACACTCAGCTGTGTCAACACTACACTCAGCTATGTCAACACTACACTCAGCTGTGTCAACACTACACTCAGCTGTGTCAACACTACACTCAGCTATGTGTCAACACTACACTCAGCTATGTGTCAACACTACACTCAGCTGTGTCAACACTACACTCAGTTGTGTCAACACTACACTCAGCTGTGTCAACACTACACTCAGCCATGTGTCAACACTACACTCAGCCATGTGTCAACACTACACTCAGCTGTGTCAACACTACACTCAGCAGTGTCAAAACTACACTCAGCTGTGAACAACACACTCAGCTATGTGTCAACACTGACAGCTGTCAACACTACACTCAGCTATGTGTCAACACTACACTCTGCTGTGTCAACACTACACTCAGCTATGTGTCAACACTACACTCAGCTATGTGTCAACACTACACTCAGCTATGTGTCAACACTACACTCAGCTGTGTCAAAACTACACTCAGTTGTGTCAACACTACACTCAGCTATGTGTCAACACTACACTCAGCTATGTGTCAACACTACACTCAGCTGTTTCAACACTACACTCAACTGTGTCAACACTACACTCAGCTGTGTCAACACTACACTCAGCTGTGTCAACACTACACTCAGCTATGTGTCAACACTACACTCAGCCATGTGTCAACACTACACTCAGCTGTTTCAACACTACACTCAACTGTGTCAACACTACACTCAGCTATGTGTCAACACTACACTCAGCTGTGTCAACGCTACACTCAACTGTGTCAACACTACACTCAGCTGTGTCAACACTACACTCAGCTATGTCAACACTACACTCAGCTGTGTCAACACTACACTCAGCTGTGTCAACACTACACTCAGCTGCACCACTACAATAGATTCTACACTCGGAATCACATGACTCATCTACGTTCAGGATGTAACAAGTGTTTCCACAACACTGCTATACCACCAAGGTTGAACCCTCAGAACGTGTTTAGGAAAGTGGAACACTGGGTTCAAGAATGGTTTATTACACTATATATAACACTGCGACTGACCGGGGATCGAACCCGTGACATCTACCCAGCCTCCTGGACACTGTGTACGTAATGTTTGTAGAATGGTGGCCTAGTGGATAAAGGCCTCATGAAATTTATCCAGTATCCCGGAAGGCTCTGAAAATCAAGGGTTCGATCCCCAGTCAGTCGCAGTATTTTATTTGATAAAAACCACCAGAAATGTGTAAGGAAATGCAAAACCATATGAGAGGTCTGAGGAGTGAAGAGAGTGTGGTCTGTCAGCCAGTTGACTTTCGACGTGAGAGGTCGTACCCACCTCAGTGATAATGTTCACTCAACACTATATTAAGGTCACTTTGGTAATTATATTCCAGTTAGTTGTTAGGTCACTCTTGGATAAGTGAACTCGGTGGTGTCCTGTCGCACTGGTCCGGATAACCGACGTATCCATGGTAACCGGAGACTTAGATCCAAATGCAGTACTGCCGGGAATAAAAAGGTAAACAGGACTGGCTTTAATTGGGACTACGTTTCGACCCTTTTTTTTATAGCTCTTACATTCACTGATTTGAGAAAGCTCTACACAACCAAATATCTGGTGAGGTAGGTTAAAGAGAGAGAGAGAGAGAGAGAGAGAGAGAGAGAGAGAGAGAGAGAGAGAGAGAGAGAGAGAGAGAGAGAGAGAGAGAGAGAGAGAGAGAGAGA